>NC_065509.1:39433837-39471401 GCF_006386435.1 Epinephelus moara
CACTTTACGATGGATTGGCATTCATGATCATACACACGTGTTTACGATCAAATCTGAGTTTCCCGCGGCGTTCCTGAATCCGGAGTAGGTTTTTAGTAGCGTAGGCTTTTATGTGCAAATCTACACACAGATTTACTCACTTTTCATGAATGAGACCCAGTGTGTGAGCATGCGTGCAAGGCGTAAATGGCAGGGGGAGAGGGAACCTCGAGTCTGAGCAATAAAAGTATTGTCTTCCTGACTGAACTTTCGCTCGAGCTTCATTAATTAAAGATCCGTAACAAACGTTTTTTTACTCAAACTGGGATGTTTTTTTAAACCTAACCACGTAGTTTTGTTGCCTAAACCTTAAGTAGTCTTACGTTTCCTGTGAACACAAAGTTTATTTTGAAAGGACACTGCATGTAACAAGCAGAATTTGACATGTCGTCCCTGAGTGTCGAAAAGAGGTGCCAAGGGGTGTTACAGTTTCAAGTGTAGGGCCACTGACCAACATGTCGTATTTAACAAGTTTGAAGTGAGAACGTGATGCACTTTATGATACTGTCGTATATCGTAGGCTACATATATATTGTGTCTACTTGTTTTGCCTGGCAGTTAGCAGTTATATCACACTTTAAACCCAGTGCACCATTTTTATGACTGCTGCATTACAACAAATGTAAAAAATGGTCATAGAGAGGGGTACATGGCCTGAGGGATACTGTTGCTCTACCCAGTGAGCTTGAACCTTGGCAGACATAATGTGATTTTGAGCTTCTTTTAGTCCATAATACCATTTGAGCCCTTTTTGTTCCCAGTTCATAACATTTTTCTTATCTAGATCTTGCTTGCAGGGAGGTTTAACCTGTTGGCTGATTTTTGTCAGTGACACCAAGCATAATACAGTGTTAAACTTTATCCTGACAGATGATGTGTTCTGCAAATTTATGCAAAGCTGTGACACTAAAATTTCACATCCTACACCCTTTCAGCTGTATCTCATTTAGCATCCCATTCAACATCCACTGATGTTCTTTGGTTTGCATGATTTGTATGTAAAATGGTGCCAACTCGAGGCCCTTCACCGTGCAGCTGTATAACAGGGACTTGACATGTTTCCTGGAAATAGGCTGCATGTAGAGAATTTTAATCCCCGCTCTCATTTTATCTCACCCGTTCACTTCATTTGAGGAATATCTGTAACAAAAGGTTGAACAGCGTGCCAAACTCAGGTAATTAGGCTTCCTCTCTTTCCCCTCTGAGGTATTTTCCCCAAACGCCTCGGCTCAGACGGAGATAAGGTTAAGTCGATTCAAACACTTTTTTGCACGGTGTTATGTGGGCAACTGCACATACATGAAGCTGGAGTTTAGAAGCTAAGCCGAGTTCACAGATATGCCTGCCAGTATCAAATGATGTAATAAAAGCAGAGGGTGTTACTTGCGTGGAGCTATTGTGTACCATGTTTTGAGTTTGAAGCAGCAAAGGGCAAGATTCTTATACAAAATTCAACCATCTTATTCTTATAAAAAGGCAGGATGGCCCTGTTGTATTCACCTGTTCTGGTGAGAGTAACTGAGGTAATTTAACTCTGGCATCTGGTTTTCACATTGCACATGTAGACAGATTTGTCAGATAAATTCAAGTCCTACATTTATTTAATTCTCTACTTCGGTTGCAAGAACGTGAAACACAAGAGCAAACTAAAAATGTCTTAATATTGCCGGCCCAGAGAGGAGCTGGATTCACCAATACTAAATCTTTTCCTTGCTCCTTCTTGGCCTCTTTGGTTTCTTTTCACATAAAGCATCAAAGACCAGCCGCGCGGATTAGCACGAGCACATTGTGCATGTCTTGCCAATGTCACCTTCCAGGATTTCTGTAAGCCCTTACTTCAAAGTGACCTCCCCTTTTCAATTCTTTTTTGCACAAACTTGCTGAGTGCAGCTCTCAGACACAGACCTTGCACTTTTTGTCCTTTTTGTGTGTTTTTTCTTTCTTAAACTCGCAACTTTGTTTGTTTCTGCAAGGAAGAATTTAGACATTAGAACTGACCCCAGAGGAAAATGTTGGCATTGTATGTTTTTCAAACCACAGATATGTTACAAGTCATATCATATGTGTCATATCAACATTTCTAAAGTGATGTAGCATACAAGGTTGAGGGGATGGTGGATGGTGTGTCACTTTGGCAAGACACCTGCCAAACTGCAGGCCACTGAAGACCACTGTTTGAGACCAACAAATAATAAATAAATCATTGCTGTGTTTCCAGCAGTTTTTTAGGAACCAAACATTGGTGTTTTATAGCGGGGATTGTGGCAACAAAAGCAACTGTTGTTCACTGAGACATCACTGTGTTTCCAATCGCTATAGTGTCAACCAAGACATCGATGCGTCGTTCGCTCAAAACTGGCTATTTTTTGCAAAAAAAATCTTTTCTTAACCATAATCAAATGAAGCTCTAGCAAAGGTTCAGTCAGGGAGACAGCACTTTTTCATGCTTAAGCTGTAACTATCTTCCTCACCCTGCCATTCACTCCTTGCTCGCATGCTCACTCTCTGTCTTTGGCTGTCATGTTCAGGGCTGTCAGTCGAGTCATCAGCTGTTCTACAGCTAAACCACAATCAACCAATAGCATAGCCACACACCTTCTCTGTCCACCTATCATCTCACTGCTCCTCATTTTAGATATGGTTCTTTTTCTGTCGTAGTTCTGTCTTCCAGCAACTCACTCCGAAGTAGTTGAAATCCAATGCTTGGGCTCTGACTCACGCCGTCAGACACCGTCGATAAATGTCATCCTTTAACGTCAGCATGATACACAGCTGGTCACTGCTATAGTTTAACTGCACCAGGCGGCATCAGGGGAAATGCTGCGGGACAAGAACGAAAGTGCCAGGGCCACACCGCCTGCGGAAGCGCCGTGAATAGCCTCGAAGCGCTGATAAGTGAAGCCAGTTTCCTTTCGGCGCCCATGTTAACCAATTGTGTCATCCACACCTCTGAGTGAGAATGTGTCGTCTAGTCTTCTTAGATTCAGCCTCATTTGCCTCATCAGCCATCAACCACAAAGTCACCAGCCACAAAGTCATCAGCCACCAGCACCTCCAGTGTCTAGACTCCATGGGGGGATTTATCTTGCTGCCGCTCAGATGTCCCACGATCCCTCTGGTGTCCAAGCACCAAAGAATTCTGTTAAATCTTTTCAGCCCAAATCATCTGTTAATCTGTACACTTATATTCTGTGTTAGACTTCATCTTTATTTCATTCTTTTGTCTCTCGTGATTAAGATGGTTTTTGAGCCTAAACATAACCACAGCATTGTTGAAACATATTTGCCTCATAATAATGTGCAAATGTTACACATCAGTGGTTTGCAGCAACATACAATACCAACATTTATTATGACAATTGTGTTGAGGCATTTAAACTAATAAACAAAAGCACACACACACAAGAGTAGAGAGTTCATCAGAAATGTACGCATGATTCTGTAGCTGCTCTTTACTCATTTCTATTAGCATCAACAGTCAAATTACAGTAGCGCTGTTGCCACAGGCTGCCCCCGCCCCACCTACCCCCTGTGGTGTGGCTATTGGCCAGAGCAGAGGTCATCTGCGTCCACCCACCAGCCTCCACGTGTCCCCTCCATCAGCCTCTGAGATGACTATTGATCAGGAGCTGAGATCAATAGTATTTCACATTAAGTGATTTTTTTAAAGCAGCTTCTGTCATGGCAGTGTTGCATTGCCAATGGGACTTTGTTTGATTTGCATTATGTCTTCTGATCAATCTTATTGATCAATCACGGTGTTGGAAATGTGCACGGAGCATGTGGCAGCGTGGCACTGTGTGTGTGACCCTGCAGACTGAACAGCCTCTCTGGTTCTGGTTGTCACCCATGAAGTCGGTGCATTTAGCCACATGATGGTGAAGCTGGTCTCTGCTGTGAAAATTCATGATCAGAATGAACTGATTCAGGAAGAACATTTCCCTTAGGCCACTCTGCTGAAACCATTACAGTTAAAAATAGCTGGTGTTTGTCATTTATTTCACTTACTACATTAACAAACTGCCAGTCACACACTAAGCATGTTGTTATTTATATTCTCTACGACTGTCACTCAAAATTCTTCTCAAAGAGTTATTAATACAGCGGAGGAAGTGGAGGATGTCCTGAAAAACTCAAATGTACAAAAATTAGATCAGAAGTGATTAAACTGTCTTTAGTGGAAATTAATAAAATGTTAATTTCAGTCATCATCATCTGGTTTATATTTCGAATGCAAAATGGACTTTATGTGCTTACCCATGCACATGATATAAAAACCATTGGTGACTGTTGGCTTTTTAAAGATTTAAAACATGTTTCGGATGAAAAGAAATCATCAGAATCATGGATAAATAGAATTTAAATATGTTAGTTGAAGTTTGAAGGAGTAGGTTTGGGCTCAATTTTCTTGTGACTGTAGATGGTCTTTGTGAGACTACCTTTAACAGGATATTTTAAGGGGCTCTTTGCAAAATTCAGACAATGAGTTGTCTGAACACAGTTCTCAACATCGAGGTGGCTGAGCTAGCAGCTAGCAGCTACCAGTGCTAACTCCATAAACAGCGCTTAAATAACAGCTCTGTGCTGACAGAGCTAACAGTATTAACCAAGGTATATCTGGAGGGTGTGGTACACTTTGTCACACTTTGTTAGTTAAAGCAACCAGGAATTATTAAACTAGGACTGACCTGAACAATGGAGTGTGTAGGTTAGCAAAGTCAGTAATGGAAGCCATGCATGGAAGTACAAGTGGATTTGTGCTGATTAAGATTTAACAGAAGTCCTTGGTGCTTGGACACCAGAGGGAGATATTTTGTGATCGGGGGACATCTGAGCGGCAGCAAGATCAATTTCCCCCTGGAGTCCAGACACTGGAGGTGGCTGGCGACTCTGAGGCTGATGACTGCTGAGGCAGATGAGGCTGATGAATCCTTAAAGACTCTGTGGTGATGGGGAGGTGGAGGGCGCGCACAACTGCAGCAACAGAACTACAACTGAGAAAAAAACATATTTAAAATGAAGAGCAGTAAGATGATAGGCTGACAGATGGTGTCATCAGTGAGATTTTTTTCTTATATCATCACTACTGAATAAATCAAAATTACATTGTGCATGCCCCCTTTTTAATACACCATTCACCATTCCCTGCCTTAAAGCATTACTTGTTTGCACATGAAAGGGCAGAGAATTTTGCTCTCTCTGCCTTAAGGCTTTCCACGTAGACATGTGGAAGGGCAGAGAGGTACGCTCTCTCTGCCTCAGGCTTTCCTTGTTTGTGCCTGGAGGGGCAGGAAGGTTTGCTCTATCCGTCTCAAAGCTTTCCACGTAGTTGCATGGAGGGCCGGAGAGGTGGGTTCTCTCTGCTTTAGGCTTTCTGCGTAGGCCGAGGAAAGGCAGGGAGGCCCGAGAACAGAGACAATAAATATATTACTGCAAACAGAAATAAAGTTTTCTTTGACAAAAGTGGTCCCGACTGAACAAAATGTTATCCCTAACTTTAAATCCAACCTTTGCCCTAGCCCTAACCTGATGCAATATCCCTGAGAACTCACTTAGTTAAAGGGAGCAACAAAATGACAACCTGACTTTCTCTTGGGCACACTTTTGTTGCGTGGATGGAGCACAAGAGCACACACCATCACACACTCCCCTCTCCCTCTCACACAAACTCCCCTGACGTCTTGTTAATTCAACTCAGGCCCACTCTAGTGTACTCTCTTCTTCTTTCTCTCTCTCACTGTGTCTTGTATCTCTCTCTCTACACACACACACACACACACACACACACACACACACACACACACTAAGAAGGCTAGTTGGTAGTACGTCTGTGGTTATCAGTGCAGGAGGAACAGTAATGCCTGCACTGAGTCATCAACATCAGGGGATCCTGACTGACCTGCCAAAGCTGATCTGTGCGTTTAAGTGGCGAAGTGGCCTCTATATCAACCTGGGAAGCCTGCAAGACGCCATTGACATATTGCATTTATTCCCCTGTGTGGCTGCCGACCTGTGCTCCACAAATTTCCCCAGAGGATAATATAGATGCTGGGACCGAATGTTAATCCCCAAATGGGTGGAAAGTAACTAAAATGTGACTGTGAGAACAGGTTTCCACCCCTCAATATCTGAACCAGCACACACACATAAACAGTGCTAAGCAGATTGGAAACCAGTAAGTAATCAAACCCATCAATTACATGGAGATGCAATTTACACAATCTGCGTCTAAGGCCAATAGTCAATATTAAGAATCTGAAATTTGAGCAAAGACGATCATTACTGTAATCGTTACTATGTGAGTCCCTTTACTGTTATTGCCTTTTACCGTAGACCTGAAACAATTGAAGCTTTATTAATATGCATTCACAGTGACTGAGCTTGCATTATGAAATTGCCCACCATGAAGTGCTGCCTTGGAGTTTTAGGTGTTTGTTTTTTTTTTCATAATAAAACAAAATTGTTCAACTGGGCCATCATATGCAGCCCCAAGGTCTCATTGAGATACAGACATCCTAGTTTTAAGAAAACAAGCAAATGCATTGTGAGGTGCTATCCTCCACCTCAGCAGAATCCAAAGTCTCCCTGAGCTCCTAAAGTTATTGTAGAGGATGAAGTACAAAGCCCAGAAGATCAAAAGATGTAGTAGTCACAAATTCTTGTTACTGGTAGTGTCTTTATAGTTTAGGCACAGATGGTCAGGTCGCCATGTGGGTATACAGCCCTGCACAGCGAGGATGGATTTAATAGTATAGAGGAGAAAACATCTCATTTAAAGTTGCTCTTAGAACATTAAAGCTGGGATGGGCTGCAATCTGAAACAAGCAAAGAAAAAAAACAGCAAAATTTGAAAATACACTTTCCTCCCACAGCTTTTCCCTCTCTGTCCTAAACCTCTCCCACCAGATGACCATGTGTATATGTGCCAATACACTGATTTAATTTCATTGTAGAGTTAAACGCAGGGCATTTGCTCAGCCCCTTCTTGTCCCACTCTCTCAGGCCACAAATGAGACAGGGATTAGCTAGCTAGCCACCTCATGGTCCTCTGTCTCGCTCCCTCCACTGTGGGCTGCTTTCCCGGGGAGGAGAACGGGCAGCAGCTCTGAAGACAAACCTTTTGTCACAGCTGCCTGGTGGCCAGCACAGGGTTTAACCTGTGTAAAGGCAGCAACAGAAAGTTTGTAGATCCGGTGGGAAGACAGGGCTGTTAGCTTTTTGCGTTGGCTGAATTTGAGTTGCTGTGGCTTCTGACTGGGGACCGTCTCCAGAGCTTTGCAGTGTAGGGAGTTTTTGAAAATGCTGGAATAGTAACCTTTTCTGCAGGATTCTCTGCTATGAGTCAGGCTTTTGTCACAGCTCAAGTTTCTAAGGTTATGTTTTTATTTCATTCATTCCTATTGTTTCCTGTTTTACTTTGAAACTCACATCTCTCATTTCAGATCACTTCACGTCCTGCCCCTGTGTTTTCCCTCCCTTTTAATGACTTCACCTGTATCTGATTGTCTGTCTCGCCCTGATTAGCCTCACCTGTGTCTCATTATCCTTCCCCTCACCAGAGTATTTAATCTTAGTTAGTTTTATCTTGGTGCCAGTTTGTCTTAGCTCCTTGTGTGTCTAGCATTCCAGTCCCTTGTTTCCCTGTGTCCTTTTCTTGGTTTTTGGATTTAGCCTGTTGATTGACTCTGCCTCTGCCTACTCCCTATTGGATTTGGTTCCCTCCACTGATTGTCCTTCTGTGTATCAGACCTACCCTTTGACCAGTAAAGACTGTGTTGTTTTACCCAAACTGTCTCCAGAGTCGTGCCTTTGAGTCCACTCTCACCTGGTTCACCAGTTGTTACAGCTTTCAGCCATTTGTAGAACATCCAATACGATCGCCCTCTCTCTGAAATGACCTGTGATTCACCAAGTCTTGTCACGTGCTCGATTTTTTTTTTTAGCCTTAAAATAGAGCCAAGAGGAGGTGCAGAGATCTAGTGTTCTCTTAGTCCACTTTAGTTTCAATATACTCAAAGTCCATTATGGTATTTTTGCCCAATGGCACAGAAATTAAACTGCCTACCCCAGCTTTAACAGATTTCTTAAACTTACACAAATTCATTTTTGGTTACTCTCTCTAGAGAGCAGCAGCAGTTTAACCGTTTGGGTGCTGCGTACACAGGAGTCAAGTCAATCTGAGTGACTCCAGCAGCTGGGATCAGACTTGGAATCAAATCTAGAAATGCAGCAGTTGTACTCCATCATCTCTTGAGTCTGACAGCTCAGTATGGCTGAAGGAAAAGCTACAGGAAGAAAGTGCAAAATGCTCGCAGCTCCGTTGCAGTGAGTCAGAACATGCCCATTTATTTCAATAACATTGTGTGTTTTCCACTGCAGGGTCATTTGATTATGGCAGTGGGGCTAAAACTACATGTTGACATCAACCAGCATATTTGATATGCTCACCTTAAAGGGATAGTTCAGATTTTTTAAAGTGGGGCTGTATGAGGGGCTTATCCAAAGTCAGTGTATTACCTACAGTAGATGGCAGTAAGCATGCTCCCAGTTTAGAGAAGCAGACAGGAGCACCACCACAGAAGCTAAGCAATGTACTGCTTTGAATGGGGGTGAGCAGCAAAGTCTGACAGCGCAATAGCACTGTCTCACCTGAACAGCTGCTCTGCGGCATAATACAGTGTGCTTTACAGTCAAGCCTGTGCACAGAAAAACTGAAGTTCTCGAAAAAATGTAGTGCCAAAGAAACGGTTGTCTAATGGCAAAAGTAAAACAGTAAAAATATTCTCAATACAGCAACCACAAAGACTGATATTGCTTGTTCTAAAGCCTTTTTTTAAAGTGGCTAAAATATGTTTTCCTGCTAACCCCCATCCACAGCAGAACACTGCTGAGCCTCTGTGGTGGTTCTCCTGTCTGCTTCTCCAAACAGGAGGCGTGCCTACTGTTTGAAATACACTAACCATGGAAAATTACCTGACACAGTCCAATTTTAAAAAATCCAAACTATCCATTTAAGGTGTGACTCTCTTATTTAATACCAGAACCATCAATATTCAAAATGTCTTACTATTGGAGGCACCAGGCATCTCATGTTGCCATGCAGCATGCCAGGTGGTATTGTTTCTGATTGGAGCAACTGCAATCTACATCAAACTGTGATCATTTGTAACGGACCATTTCATTACACCCTTTCCATGTCGGATTTATTTATACCTACTGTATGATGAAGAAAGCTCTCGTGAGTCTCTTGTGAGTCAGAACTCTACAACAACCGCCAATATGATGGAAGGGTAGGAAAGACTGTCAACATCTTCACAGTGCAATTTAATCTGCTACTGCTGTTTTTGTTTTGCTGCTGAGTACTGGTCAATGTAAAAACAGTTTAACACCAGGGGAAAAAAATCCTCCAGACTTGTTTTAGTGAAGTTAATATTGAATATTTTTAGCATTCATCATTGCCAAAGCCCCGCACACCCACACAGGTGTTTTCAGTTATTCCGGCTGATTAGCTCTCATTAGGTGAAGCTTTGTTTGGAATTACAGCAGTGAACCAAAGTCCGAACCAGCAAGAGAAGAGAATGTGATTTGATTTGAAGCTGGGAGCTGAAATGCACTGCTTGAAAAGCCCTGAGTGACGGAGCAGCTGACACAGTAAGAAAAGCGGAAGATTTTGACACAATAACAGGCAACAAAGAGGAACTGCCAGAGAGTGCTGATGTGAAATCAGCCAGTCACGCAGCTGTGTTTCAGACAGCGTCCAGGAGCTGACAAACGCTACAGTCACACAATTTAAGGTTTTGCTTAAGATATTGATAAACCTTTGTGCATAGTATCAAAACTGTATGAAATATCACAAGTTTTAAAGTGCTTTAATTTGCATTTTGTGAAGTTATCTCAGTCACACGTAAACACCTCGCTGCACTAATCTGCATCTATCATGTTCAGTGTTCACAAATCCATTTTCCCTCCCTCGTCTATCATTATTTTCACAATCATATTATGCCAAATACAGGATGACCTCTGTTGTAATACATGTTTGTTCATTTTATCCACCATCATCTAATTTCATTTTACTGCTTTATTTTTTTTTTTTCCCAGCCGGGCAGCCGCAGCTCTTAATGACGAGGAAATGAATCATGTGTATGATGTTCTGTGGAAGGAAATGGGCTGCTGAAATGATTCGTGGTTATGATGGTGAATGGGTTCAGCATTGGGAGGGTGTCGTTTTAATTCACATGTGAATGGGCGACAGATGTGGTGATGCGTCATGACAGAGAGGGAAAGTGCCGGCTGAAATCAGAGGATCCAACATCAACCAGGGATCAAAGTATATTTAGATTTCTACAAATGATGGGTGACATGCAGCGTTCTTCGAATACTGCCAGTATTTCATAAACAGACGGATGTATCTCTCCATGCAAGATTATTTCACTGGAAAAGTAATTAATTGAATATCATGGTGGCACCTTCATTCTTGTTAACCTGCAGTGACCAGTGAGGTATCATTTTCCTTCAAAGTCAAGAGTTCAGGACGAATATTCGTCGTCAGTTCCACTACAAAAGCAAACAGTGTGCACGTTAGTGTTGATATTAGCGTAGAAATTGAGTCCTATTGGCTATGTTTTGCAGTGGCAGCCCAAAATTGGACCCTCAGTTGGGGCTGTGTTAACTCAGATTAAGCCAGCACAAGACCCGGCCCTGGCTGGTCTCTCCGTAGATATAGAAACATGGCCGCTGGATCATATGTCAGTGGTGCCACCATGTTGCAGGGTGCAATATTTGCCGGAAAACAAATGCAAGTAAACAGGGGAGCTGACGTTCTTCTGGATAAAAAGCACAGTAACACTGATATTTGTCAACTTATTCCACTGAGACATTTTTATATTCAAGGGTTTATGATCTACGTACGTACAGTAAAAAAATCAGTTTATTCTAATCTCGATATTTAGGATGTATATATCACTACTGGACACCAAATAGAGAAGTATGTGTTCGGCTTACATTAACGGAATGACTTATCTGGTGGAAAATAATTCCCTGTCATGAGGAATTGGAAAAACTCACGTCAGTCAAGCATGGATTTTATTTATTTTCTTTGGTTAAATACTTGTGGAGACATCTCTATATAATATAATGTAATGTAATGTAGAAGTAGACAACTTATCAGCTTGCTAGCTAACACTGTTTGCTCATTAACTCCTTGATCATAACAGAATATAGTAACTTTCATTGCTGCTCATTTTAGAAAGGCCACTGCAAGAAAACACATTTTTTATGTTATATAATCTGCGTTTAGATCGGTTTCCCTCTGCACCCATAACCTGGAAATCCAGACCCAAATCTAGAAAGATTTAGGGTCTGGCTATGAGTAATGCAAATGCCCCAACTCGAGGGGCGGCACCAAGCATGCATTTGTAAATATCACTTCACGCAATTGGATAACACTACGACCAATCAGAACAATACACGGGGTGACGTATACGCTTAGCTACCAGCGGAGCTAACTGGTAGATTAGACTCTTGCTGTNACACATGCACAAACAGGACCTATACATGCACAAAGTGGAGAGGTGTCAGAGTGAGGGGGCTGCCCTTGGTGAGGCGCCCCGAGCGGTTGGGGGGTTCAGTGCCTTGCTCAAGGGCACCTCGGCAGTGCCCAGGAGGTAAACTGGCACCTCCCCAGCCACCAGTCCACGCTCCATATTTTGGTCCGGACGGGGACTCGAACAGGCGACCCTCCGGTTCCCAATCCAAGTCCCTATGGACTGAGCCACTGCCGCCCCAGTAATGAGCATCATTACTGATTGCCAGAGTGACTCACTGAGCAAATTCAAATTCTGCTCTCGCGAGAACTCTGGATTTCCAGGGTACTGCACCCAGGCAAGGGAAAATGAAAGGCTCGCTAACAATAGGGTGCTCGCTAAGTTCACTATGGCCAATCACTGACAGCCAGGAACAAACATCTATGATCCATTGGCCATTTGGTAACCCAAACAAAGAACACGTTGGGGTGGCCTTTCTAAAACGAGCAGCGGTGAACGTTACAACATTCTGTTATGACCAAGGAGTTAATGACAAGCAGACAGCATTATTTAGCTAGTTCAAAAACTGTTACTTACTTCCACATTCAATTAGTAGTGCCTGGTGGAGCCATTTTCACAGCTCACCTGAGTGGCGCTGTTGAGGGTAGTGGAAGGACATTTAAGGTGCCCACTAATTGATTCAGGTGTGGCGCACAGGAAGTTTTTTTGTTTTCGACCTTAGGCTGGCGGCAGCTTTTTGAGTTCTTGGTTCGACCTTTTATGCTTTCGTTTGTAAATTATTAAATGGATTGGCATATCCAAACATATTTTTTGGCTATTACTGTGTGTAACTTAATGGACCAAATTACGGGAGCCAAGCTGAAACATCACGCCGAGGCCGCGAGTGCACAACAAAGCAAAGGTGCGTCATCAGTGCCATTATTCTAAATATAAAAAGCTACACAGTATGAGTTTGTAATGGCTGAACCCCACTGGCAGGTTTGTGGGGTTTAAAAGGTTAAAAACGTCTTGGACCCAGGAAAAATTACACAGTAGTTCATTCCCACCCCTGTGCACACCACTGTGATCACATCTCTACCATTAAAAAGAAATGTGTTTTTCCCTGTGCTGTTAAGAGGGTTCTTTTAAACTACTTTCTAGCTCTTGCTCTCCACCGTCTTTATTAGTGCTACAGTGCTTCTCACTTCTGCTACAAAGGGCTTGTTATTTTAATCCATTTTGCTCCATTTCACAAACTTTCTTGAGACCAGCTCTGAAACAAGAACCAAGTACATGATTATATTGATATCTCTACGGGCCACTGGCAGAAACCCCCTGACTCTCCTCCCCTCCTCCACCCGCTAACAGCCACAGACTTGAGAAGCATTTGATAAACAACCCATTTTTGCCCTTGAGTGTTGAGCGTGGGGTGTGGCGCGGGGGTGATGTTTATTAGAAGTGTATGAGGGGTGTTGTAATTGGCTTCTTGTCTTGAAGTGAAAGAGAGGGTTTGGTAAAATCTAATGCTCTTGTGGGAGTTTGTGAATAGGTCCTTTTGTTGGCATGATGACGAGTCATCAGTTATTGTGGGCTGCATGAGAATAATCATTTCTGCAGGGAGCTTGTACAGCATGTGGCTGGTGAGACGGAAGGAACTGAAGCTTGTTAATATCACCTCTCTGTGCAGTTAATTATCAACCCGTCTATCCGTGCAGGTCCGTGTCATGGTGACAGCTGGTTAAGTTAGTCCAAAGTGCTCCGGCTAGACCAGGTCATCTTCTAATCACAGGATCGGGGATTTGATTCTTGGATATGTCTGTTGTCGGGGGCATGACATGACATAATGAAGAAAAACTTTGCAGCAGTGACAGACTGCCCCAAGTTCAAGTTAATTACAGCACAAATAGTCTATAGCTATGGATGGATTACTGAATGGACCAACTAGGCCCCAGGGGCTCAAAGTGTTTTGGGGCCCCCTGGTCATTATCTGTAAAATGTGACTAAAATGAACACATACCAGCCAGGAAGAGACTCAAATTGATCACAAAGAGATAAAACAAGATCACAAAGGTACTGCAAACAGACACAAAGTAACTACAATAAAGGGGCAAAACAACCACAAAGAAACAAAACCACAACAAAGGGACATAAAACAACCACAAAAAACAGGGCTACAACAAAGGAACAAGCCAACCAGACAACAAAGGCATCCAGCAGCTCTGTCAAAGCATGTGCCACCTTATGAACTGCATTGCATACTGTGTTTTTGCTGAGGCTCTCCGCATCACCCATAGCATACAAGAAAGTGCTCGCTGCAAAAAAACGTAAGGCTAAACGTACAGTCTGAGGGACTGTGAGCACATTACTCCGGCATGTCACGCTGCAGAAATAGGGCTCAAGAAGCTGACACAGGTAAATCAGTCCCTCCGACGAGACTCTGTATCGTTCATTTAGGTAGTCGTCAGAGAAGAGATCCTTTCACGATCCGCGCACATAACTCCACGGGATCTTCAATGAATGGTGATGCCATTTTCCAAGAGAACTGATTGGTCAGTAGGTGGTGCTTTAATATGCACTGATATCTTATCTCGAACAGTTCAGCGCAAGTTACCATGGTGATTTATCCCGGTAAAAAGAGATCCAGCTTCGTAGTACTGAAAACCTCGAGTTAACCCTGAAGTTACCTCGCTAACTCCAAATCCTGCTTCGTAGCGCAGGCCTCTGGAGTGGTATGCTATGATGGTAATTTCCAAACATGTTTTCATTAGATGCTATGGCCTAGTTTCTGAGGAAGTTCACTAAAAGAGGAAAATAAGAATAAGAGGCAAAGAAAAAGCGGGATACTCCATATGGGATGATGAACCAAAACAAAGAGCTTAAAGAGGCTAAAAAAACTCTGTAGAGTTAAAACTATCCACACTGTCCTGTAAATTCTTATCTGTGTATTACAGTAAATAGATATGGATATATACAAATATTTTTGCAGATATGTGATTTCTCTCTGATGATATTGGCCCAGTATGACCCTGATAGAGTTCATTTTTATCACTTAATTATGCTTTGGGTTGTTGAGACCTGCCGGTGTCTTTGAGTGGCAGCTGATGATGAAAAACTGTCCCTTGTCCCTCATTGTTTGTGTCTCCTATGATTCATTAATTCAAATATTTATGCAGTGACGACGCACATTAATCAACATTTCTGCAAATGTGACTGTTTGCCATCTGAAAAATATTCTGCCTGATTATCACGTTTGAGTAAAAGTTCAATCTGTCCCCTCTGTGCCATTTGGCATTGTTTTCACATCCACGTCATTAGAAAGAAACAGAACAAATAAGCAGCTGCAGGTGGTATGGTATGTGGAAGAAAAGCTATAAACATGATCATACATTACATGAATATTTAATTTCCAAAAACAAACACACAAGAAGGCAAGGCTAGGAGGCTGTTTACATTATACATATTTTATAGGGTTTATCCAGATACATAAAGCATAGTAAAGATGGAGGCTGTGACTAACCATGCAGAGCAGACTAGAATAGTGTTGATGCAGGGCACAAATCCAGCAATGGTTACAGTACATTTGGTGCATCACAGAGCAGAAGAGGAAGTTATATTATTTTGACTCCCTTCAGTTAAACTCTTGACCGTCTCCTCTAATCCACTCGCCAGTTAACTTTGCTTTTGCACTTACTGTCAAAAAGAAAATGAACAATGTTAATCTTTCTTGCGTGCGGCTAAAATATCCCATTCTGTTAAAGTACTATCATATTAATATAGCAGTGCTCAGAGAGTCTCTTCTCATATCTCAGATGCTGTTGAAGATTTCTGGGTTCACTCCAAGTTCAATAAGACACTGTCGCTGTGTCATGGTGGATCAGACGTCTCATCTTCTGAAGGGAAACACTTCAGGGACTCAGTCAAACTCAACCAAAATGAACAAAAATAAACAGCCGCAGCCTCAGACTTATCTGATGTCCTTTGGAGAAGTGACATGAAAGTCTTGTCAAGTTTTGACAAAAGTTCTGCAGAAGCTTCTCATATTCTAGCAATGTTAGGAGGCTTTAGTTATAGTGATTGACATTACGTGCTGTCTCCATTATTGTAACTAAATTTAATCTGTTAATCTGGTTTCTCCATGGTGGTTTTCACTGTCTTTGGCCTTGGATTTTGGCTTCACAAGCTAATGTGACTCATGCTGCCTTCAAATATGGTCATGTAAACTACTGTGTCGATGAGAAGAGTCGTATGGATGCCCCTCTCGTGTGCTTTTCACAGTCTTGTAAGTGGAAATTTTCTGGAAGCTCCGAGTTCACAAGTTGTGGCCTGTGTGCTGACGTTTTCAAGGCCATGGAAGTTCATTTTTCAGTGGCTGTTAGGATCGTGTATTGTAGCTTTAGTTGTATAGGGTTCTTCTAAAAAGAAGTGTGATATTTATGAGGAAAATGTTAACATTTCCAACGGTCTTATCTTTTTCATCTTTCACTCTGCCTCTGCATTTCCTGCGTTAAGTGACCCACTCACTAGCTTGCTAAATTGTTAGCTTCAGTGGCGTCTAGACGTCGACATTAGCATCCAATTTGCTACAATGTCCAACGTCTTGACCACATGACTTTCCATGTCGTAAACCACAAGCTAACGAGGTCCATGTGAAGGCAACAGCAGCCCAGCTGGCTAGCAAGTTAATGGTTAGCCCGCCAGCTACAGCAGTTCACCAATTAGCCTTGTGCTCTGATTTTGCTGTACCATTGTTTTGGGTGTCAAAATGTCTGAAGTTCAGGTTCATTATGGACATTCATGCTTTGAGTTCCTCAGTAAGGAGACATTTCACCCTAAAAGCATTACAAAACACAATTCACTGAAGGGATCAGGTTGCCATCCTAAACTTTAGCTCTTTAGCTTTAGCTGGTAGCTCATCAGATAAAGTTCATATTAGTAAGGCTGAGTCTTTACCACGGCAGCCCAGGTTCCAGTCTGGCCCTGGCCCTGTGCTGCATGTTGTCAACACCATCTCCTCTGCCTTTCCTGTCTGTCTCTGTCACTATCATGATAAAGCAGAAATTCCTTAAAAATAATCTGAAATAAAAAGTATTCATTTTACCTTTGATTTACATCATATCTGAAACTGTTTCATGCTCAGTGATTCTTACCCCTTTCGAATGTGTTCACTTGACTGAATAGACATGGTTATCAGCCACATAGATATGGCTTAGAGGGGGCCTGCTGCACCTACTTATATGTTCAGCCCATTGAATGACTGTTATCATTTGTCACCTGGAGCAGTTTTGTTCAGTTTCACTACATGGTTAGGTTTCGACGCCAAAACTACACGGTTAGGTTTAGAAAAAAGGTCATGGTTCGGCCAAACCCTCACCTATGGAAATGAGCTCTGGGTAGTGACCAAGATGAGATCGTGGATACAAGTGGCCAACAGTAGTTTCCTTGGTGTGTTTGTTTGACCCATTGCTCACCCTGACACCCTACCTACACAGTCATTTTTGCTCTTTATACTACGTCATCTAACTTCCTCCTTTGCTCCCATCATAATGACTACGGCCATTAGAGGATGCTGTTTAACAATATAGCCTAACAAAAATAGCTACATAATTGGCGTATAACAACCTTCTGAACCTAATAGTGGGTGTAGCAGTCCCTTTCTAACCCACATCTATGAGGCTGATTACCACTGATAGCGCCCTTTCAATCTATAAGAAGGTGAGTTTTCACTGTATCCCAAATGCTTCAGCGCCATTTATTCTTAGAATCTGAGTTCTCACCTGGTGGCTTTTCCAAAAGCAGGTTGCAGATTTTAGCAGCTGAATCAAAATGATAGGAGGCAATCAGACCTGGGATCCGAGCTCTGAGGAGGTTTTTAACTTCTTGATTGCAAGAAACCTTCCTCCGCTCCTCATGCATGCCAGTGTGAAACCAAAGATGCTGCACTGCAGTCTATCTCAGTGGGATACGGGACCACTGATGGTAAAAGTAAAATGTTTGATCAGGGCTGACGTGTTTTGGCTGATTCCCAGAAGAGGACAGAAATAGTTCTGGCATGGATGATAAAAAAAAGCCAAACTAGCAAACTTTTTAGGTATTTAAAAATGTGCTTTTAGAGAAGTAGAAATGTAAACACAGAAAACATCAAACACATACCAGACATGTAAAACCTTCCAGAGTTCCAGAGCTTCATGTGGTAGAAATTTATAAAAGGGCTGCTTGTGAAAAAGCCTGGTATCAGTTTGAGCACTTTAAAAGAGATTTCGATGCACTCCACAGCCCTCGAGAAAGCTTTCACCTCAGTTAACAAATAACCAGTTACCCCATGATGCATTGAGGCGCCTTTGTCCCCAGGCCAGTTTAATTAATATAATCAATCTGGAACACAGTGGAGGTTTGCTTTGTTTGCACACTATGCCCTCATATTGCATTAATATAGACGATTAAAATTTAACGGCAGCCTGGGTGGCCTTTCAGGGAACTTGTGTGGGCCACAGGTGTGCCTGTGAAAGTCTTGTGTTCAATTTCTAAACTCAATATATCAAGTTTGGCAGAAATTCCAAAAGTCAATACATTAAGTTCGAGAAAGTTCTTAAAGGTCATCACCAACTTTCTAAGTTTCCAAGTTGTAGTCATAGTTTCCACGCTATGGGCTTCAGTTGCTGCTTGTGGACATGTATGCAGCCGAATAATTGAAAAACATGTCGATATAATTATTTGCAACCCTCAATTTATTACCATGAAAAACTGAAGGCAGTAACCATGATTTTTCCAAGACTGGAATAGCCGTCTTGGTCTGGTCTGGCTCTAAAGTGTGAAGAACATTAAAGAAGTGGACAGTGCATTATGTTCCAAAGGTGTGTGAATACATTAACACCTGCCAGCCTGACATTTGAAGTGCAGACATCTGATGAAGAGTGCAGCACTCACAGCATCACCTCGCAGATGATGATAATTTCATACACCCCGGCTCTGCTTTCTTCCCCATTGCATTTGTCACATCCATCTCACGGTGCAAAACATCCAGGCAGGAACATCTGCTCGACAAAATGGAGGACCAGAAACACAATGTGCAGACAGTAAATGGGCATGTCATTTTAACCAAAGTATGTCAAGCCTGAAGGGGGTGATCACACAGAAATGAGACGCTAGAGACGCGGACGCTTCAAAGACTCTTGAAACGCTGGAAGCTCTTATTCAATGCGTGCTAGCTACTGGCGTCTGACGCTCAAAAAAGTTGAAAATATTTTAACTTTTCAGCATCTATGAGTGTCTATAAACACGCGTCTAAAAAGAAGCGTATAGAAAAATGCGCGTCTAAAAAGACGCTTGAACGCCAGTCAGACACATCATATCATAGGAAAACAATGGTTTTACTGGCGTCGCGTTTCTAGCGTTTCATCTCTGTGTGATCGCTCCCTTACAAGACATTTACATTCTGAAATGGATCCTGAGATTTAGCTGGACAACATGAGCTGGTTATGGTTATGTCCTACTTTTTGCTTGCTCTTACTGGTACTATAAGAGGGTAATCAGTGAAGAAATACACAAGACAGAAAGAAAACATTTGTGCTCAAAGTTAATAACTGAGTAAATGCAGAATTTACATTTTAAAAAGGTAGAACTATATCATTTTACATAATAAAAAGAACAGTTATATGTATAAACATCAGTGATGGGAATAACGGCGTTATAGATAACGGCGTTACTAACGGCGCTACTTTTTTCAGTAACGAGTAATCAGAAAAGTTACTGTCTCCCCAGTTATAACGCCGTTATGGTTACTCACAATAAAATGCGCCGTTACTCGGCTTTACTTGAGTTCACTGGGGGGTTCTAAAGTGTTTCTTCTTTGGTGAGGGCAGGTGAGGGGGAAGCATAAGTGATGATGATTGGCTTAGAGAGAGGAAAATTTCATCATAAACCAATCAGAGGTAGAGTAGGGCGGGTATTCACAAAGCAGGTTTGTCAGGTCCGCGACTTTGGGCTTGTGTTTTTGTAAAGTCGCTCACAAATATTGGTAGTCACGGGTTGCGGTTTTTAGGGATTGTTTCTAAAGTGGAGTTGCTTATTTGGGCTTGTTCTCTAAACGTCGCCTTTCTCTACATATATATCCGTCTAATAAGTTATTCTAACGCATGATAGTATCTCGGACTGCAGGATGTTTCCACAGCTGCGCTCCTCCGCCCCTCTCCCTCGCCGCAGACAAACAGCTGACAGTCAGTCAATGAGACTTTTCACATTTAACTTGCGCGATTAATGGCGGTTATGAGACTTTTCACATTTAACTTGCGCGATTAATGGCGGTTCTTACACACACACACACACACACACGCACAACAATGCAGTGTAGTGTAGATAAGTGTACAGTGTTTTATAATAATGATTTATTCTATTAAGTGTCAATTTCATTCATTTAACATATTCAATGTTCTTTCATTACATACAGTTCCATTAAGGGGGAGTGTCCAAGCAATTTGAAATATTTGAGCATTTTATAAAAAAAAGTAACGCTATAGTTACTTTTCCAGGTAATTAATTACTTTTACAGTGCAGTAACTCAGTTACTAACTCAGTTACTTTTGGGGGTAAGTAACTAGTAACTATAACTAATTACTTTTTTAAAGTAACGTTCCCAACACTGATAAACATATATAAAAACTATATATATATATATGTGCACACATGCACCCATACATTTATACTCCTACACACCATGCATCATACACTTACACACAGCCATTCATACATTTAAAATGCCATAAAAAACAACAGTATACAACAGAGGAACCCCCCAAAACTGCAGCTATATTTAGTCCTGTATTGTACAGTCGCTGTAGGCAGAGTTGCTGCTTTCAACCTGTAAACAAAGAAGGAAAGTAATTCACTAAAGGCACAGTTCACCCACAAATCATAAATACATATATTAGGATTGTTTAGGTGTGAGTTACAGAGTGATGGAGTTACAGGCCATAAGGACGTCTGTCTTCTTTCCAATATAATAGAACTAGACGGCACTCAAGACAATCCACAGACCTTGTGAGCAATTTCATGTAGGAACTATTTTCTTTTACCCCATGACACCTGCCACCTAGCTAACGTTACAGCTCAGCCATAGCGTTTGCTCTTAAGCTAC
The DNA here is from genome assembly GCF_006386435.1 of Epinephelus moara. Taxonomy (NCBI): domain Eukaryota; kingdom Metazoa; phylum Chordata; class Actinopteri; order Perciformes; family Serranidae; genus Epinephelus; species Epinephelus moara. Next base: position 39,454,529 of record NC_065509.1, read on the forward strand.
ACCTTTATTTAAATTTTTGACACTACAGTACTTTATCCCTGCCAATGTAATAAAACACAGGTCATTTTCGATGATCAGTTCTTATTGTAATATGTCCATTGTGGCATTTATAAAAATACAAATTCACGCTGGTCAAGCACTTATAAGCATGCTAGCAAATTAGCTTGATAGCTTGATATCAGAGTAGAGATGCACCGATCCAGCTTTTTCAGTTTCAATACCGATGCTGTGGCTTTGAGTATCAGCCGATACCCAATACTGATCCGATACCATGGTTGACCTAAAATGCTATGTACCTTTACAACAGAAAAGACTAGAGGCATCAGGCATTGATGACTACACAGTTCTTTCCTAAGATAAAATGAAACAAGATGAAACAGATTAATGCAATGATGAACTACTTAGTTTCAACAAAAATAAACAATCAGCAACAGCAGTTGAAATAGTGTGAAATACCTCCACACAGCAGATTGTCTCCTCCACTCCATGACGTATGACATAGCTCACGTCGCAATAGATTTAAAGGGAAAGGATCGTCTCAGGTGTAGTTTGCATTTTCCGATACCCGATCCATCTATTTTGATGATATCAGGGCCAATATTGGATCCAGATATTGGATCAGTGCATCCCTATATCAGAGTCAGCCACATGACCACTGCCTTATGAGTCCTTCAAAAGTCTTCCAAGGCATGTTTGTCTATCATGTTGATTCAAACCAGTCTCATTCCAAAGTCATGGAATACCAGTGCTTGGTCAGTGACTTCTGGCATCAGACACCGAAGAAAGAAGCTGTCCTTTTACGTCAGCATGAGATGCGGCTGGCCGACATTATTTTTTAACGGTGGGCAGTGGTGTCAGTGAGAAAGTGGGGGAACAACAAAGAAAGTTAAGGAAGGGAAAGTCCAAATAGGGTGGGTTGGAGGGGTCCAACAATCACCGACTTTCACCCAGGAGGCCAGTGTTCACTTTTCATAAGACTGTATCACCAAACACAATTTTTTTTCCTAAACCCAACCGTGTGCATGTGTTGAAGAAAAAAAACCCATCAATTCGGTGTTGTACTGACATAGTGCATTCATTTTGAAAGAGACTGTATGTAAACTTTACATTTCCTGTGAAAACTGAAGGGTATTTTGAAAACAGACAATGCATGTAACAGACTGAACTTGACACTGCGTCCCAGAACGTCAACAACCACCACACCCAGGGTACCTTGCACGTCGTATCTGGACGTAGAACGTCCATGACCAAACGTCGATATGTGACGAGGTCAGAGTGAGAATGTGTTTGTTGATTTGGATTTCTTATGCCCATCCAGTGGCCAGGTCAGCAATGGTTGCAGCTTTAAAAAATTAAGTTGTTATTCTTTGAACTATGTTAAGTTAAGTGGTTTAATGAGAGCTTTTGAAGGTTATCAAAAATGTTTTTCTTCAGCTCTATCTCTCTATGCACATTTCCCTCACTACAGGCCACTCACATATATTCCAGGAAGCACTGGCAGAATGACCTGACAAATACTGTCGGACACACACACACACAGAGGGGAGGCAGGAATGCTGTCTTGTCAGATTCATTAGAAGCCTTAAGGTCACTGAGGCTATCATCACAGACTTTATTTGATTTGGGCAGAAGGGTGAAATCTTGTTATACCTCCTAATGAGCAGAAAATAGTACCCAGAATCTGCAGATTTGGTGAAGGCCTGTCTAACACCTTGTGTTGTTGACATTTTTGTCCTTGCTCAGGCTTCAGTGAAGGGGACAAGGATGAAGTTGGGGACAGAGAAAGCGTCCAGGGACACTCCTGCCCAAGACGCCTTGCAGGATGTTGCTTCCTTTTCTTTTTTTTTTAAATTTATTTTTGCGGTGAGACAACGGGCAGACAGGAAGTGCAGGCTGCTAATGAGGGCGAAGCTTGCTCACCGTGACTCTCAGCTCATAGTGAAGGTCGCTGTCGTTACCAGAGCATACACTGAAATAAGTGAGAGGAATGTGGTGTTAGGGCGAATGAAAAGGTTTGTGGTCACACTGAAAAAAAAACAAAAGAGCGAAGCAAGAATTTAATAACTTACTTTTAACTTTTCCTCATTAGGACTAATACAGTATCTGTAGATAGGAACACACTGTGTCGCTCCAGCTTCTGGAACTCATCCAGACCCCCCCCCCCCCCCCTTTTCTAATTATTTACATGGTAATGGTTGCTTGAAACCTTGAAGTGTTTTTCATATCTTTTTTTTTTTTAACACACAAGAGGTAATATTACCCAGAGTACTCTGAGCGATGGATGAGCATCCTGAGTGGCATTTTAATGTTCTTCTCAATATGAAAGAAGTGAATATCTTGTTTTGTCAGGGTGGTTAATGTATGCCATTAGTGCCGAAACGAAGAGCAAGGGGCCAGATGAGATAAAACATTAAACTGAAAACAGGAAAAAAAGGAGAGAAGGCGACAAATACTGCAGCTTTTATGAGTGGATGTGTCATGTAATACATGTAATTAATTAGTTAACTCAGCAATCTAAAAAAAAAGACGACTAAAGAGTTGGTCACTTTGCAAATTTGGCTAAAATGAGGTGCAAATTGTATATCAGAAAGTAGTAAAAGTGCAGTGAATGGCAGGAATAAATGTCTTCATTATAGGACAGCTTGAAAATGACAGGACGGGGGAAGAGAGAAGGGGATGACACGCAGCAAAGGGCCACAGGTTGGAATCGAATACCGGCCGCTGCAAGGACTCAGCCTACATGAAGCGCGCATTGTGCCATGTGAGCTTGAGGTCGCCCCAATGAAATGAAATGAATAATATCATAATGAAACAAAAAAGATGCAGATTTCTGAGGGGTTCGTAGGGGGACACCATCCATCCATTTTCATCAGCTTATCCGGACCCAAGCAAAGCACCCCAGACGTCCCACTCCCAAGTGACCCTTCCCAGCTCCTCCTTGGGGACCCCGAGGCGTTCCCAGGCCAGATGAAATGTGTATTCTCTCCAGCATGTTCTGGCTCTGCCCCAGGGCCTCCTACCAGTGGGACGTGCCCGGAACACCTCAAACAGGAGGCGCCCAGTAGGATCCTGATCAGATGCCCGAACCACCTCAACTGACCCCTTTTGACGCAATGGAGCAGCAGCTCTACTCTGAGCTCCTTCTGAAGTCCGAGCTCCGTACCCTATCTCTAAGGCTGAGCCCAGACACCCCACAGAGGAAACTCATTTTGGCTGCTTGTATCCGGGATCTCATTCTTTCGGTCACTACCCAGAGCTCCAGACAATAGGTGAGGGTTGGGTTGTAGATGGACCAGTAAATCGACAGCTTTGGCTTTCGGCTAAGCTCCTTCTTCACCACAAAGGTCTGGTGCAGCCACGCCAAACAGTGGTATCAATCTTATCATATAATTCTCAGCAAGACAGCAAAAATGTCTTATTCCTAAAATGTTGAACATTTCTTTAAGGACCTTTGCACAGTCCCTACAGTAAATTCTGTCCAGTAATGGGCTCAGGTTTTGCTCCATCTGTTAAAGTGCCCCTTCTATTTGTTTATCACTTATTTTCTTTTATGTATCTAACCAGTGTATGTATGTAATCTCTGTAATCTCAGAGGAACCTTGTTGAATCTATGACACCAAGAATTAAGGTAGCTCTGAAGGCAAAAGGGGTCCAACCAATACTAGCAAGGTGTACCTAAGTGGCCAGTGAGAGTACGTTACCTTTCATTAGCAATACCAAACATCTGTAACCAGCAGTCTCACCTTTTACACTTTTGACCCTGAGGTATCTTCTGTATGATACAGGTAATAACGAGCTGCATCAATCTGTTGTTCCTGCCAGGTGCAGCCTCTGTGATCGTAATGAAACCTTGTTTTTCTAAGTCAGCTACGAGGTCTTTGGGTTATGATCCAGTAAACGTGGGACCTATGAATGGACTTGTTTTTTAAAGATAAAAGAGATGGTGCATGCATGGTCCTGCAGACTCCATCAGTGTAATCAAGTGATCACAGAGAACGTTTCATTGCTTCCTTCCTCTCCATACAAACGGGGGGAATCTTTCTTCATCTGAAACAATAAGTTTAAAATCATCTGTGCCGATACAGATGCCATCTTTCACTAAGGTCTGCTTTGAAAAGCTTTTTCATGCACTCATAGAAACACTGAAAGGAGAGTGTCTTTCAGCGAGCCGAGGCAAACATCCAATTTCATCACGAGGGAAGTGACACATATTTGTAAAAAGGATTTTTACTATTTTCCCCGTTGCCTCCACCAGAAAGTGGTACTATACGAGGATGTTCCCATGGTGATGAATACCATTATATCTTCTAAATATAATGAGGTATTTATAGCCTGTTTGTTACTTCCTTTAGAGGCATCGCAGTTGTTTATACGTCTCTTTGCTAAACATGCAGGGCTGGAGGTTCATTTTAAAACTGGCTGTGTGCAAAGGATGTATAAGCAATATTTAGAGTGTAAATATAGAACATCAAAGGAAAGAAAGAGACTACCTAAGGAGGTTGCTTTGGTTTCTGTTCAGTTCAGTAACATTCCCAGTAAATGTAAACAGCCTATATCTTATTTTTCAGTCCTCCTCTTGGAACCTTATTTTTGAACAGCATTCAAATTGATTTCAACACATTTTTTGTTAACTTGAATTCATTCTTTTTAAAGAAGTGCAGAAGAACCCTGCAGTATACAGAAGGCTGTATAGGCTACCTTCCTGGATACTCCAGTCGTTTGCCAGGTCATCTTCATATGCCGAGCAGTCCAGCCTTTTTTCTGCATGTTTATTAGCTTGAAAGATTGTTTTTGTTTGTTTGTTTGTTTGTTGCTGGGCTTGCTTTTAAAGGAGCAGTGTGTAGGATTCAGTGGCATCTAGGGGTGCAACACATTCTCACGCCGACCTCATCACATATCGACGTTTGGTCATAGACTTTCCACGTACAGATACGACGTGCAAAGTACCCTGGGTGTGTTGGTTGTTGACCTTCGTGTCAAGTTCCGTCTATTACATGCCTTGTCGTCTTTCAAAATACACTTCTGTTTTCACAGGAAATTTACTGTTTAGATACAGTCTCTTTCAAAGAAATGCACCATGTTAGTACAACATCATTAACTGATGTTTTTTTCCTTCGACAACAAAAGCACTTGGTTGGGTTTAGGAAAAAACAACAGGGATTGGCTTTCTAATCCCATCTACCACCCCTCCCACCTGCCCAACTTAAAATTTGCCACCTCATTTCGTTCTCGTCCCGCTACGTTTCCCCCTGATGACCGGCTGTGTATCGTGCCAACGTTAAAGAATGGCTTTTTTGTTGGTGTCTAACACAGCAAGTCACTGCCCATGTGCCAGATTTTGATGACTTCAGAGTGAGACTGGATTGAGTCATGAGGATTGCAGAACTACAACTTCTCCGTTGTGCCAAGCGTAAACTTCTGATTAAAATTCCTTAAGTGTTCATTGTTCAGGAGGTTTTTACCAGAAGCTAAATTATTCACAGAGGTCTCTTCCTCCCCAAAACAAATGGACCAGGTGATTTAAACTGGTAAAATATTGAATTAAGCAGTTTCATTTTACAAATCAATATTTTTTTTTACGCTGTTCCTCCAGCTTGTCATGGGGGAGCAGCTAACCTTGGTGGCTGATGCGAAAACACAAATGGTCCTATCTTGAGTCAGCGTTTGGCTTGTGTGTTCTAGGCTACTGTAGAAACAGGGCAGAGTCTGTGGACAAGTCCCAACTCTATGGAGATATAAACAGCTCATTCTAAGGTAACAAAAACGCAAAAGGCCATATTTTCAGGTGATTATACACTGACAAATACATACTTTTTAAATTATATTCCATCTCTGTCAATATATCCCTCTTTGAGACCGTTCCCTCTGCCTGGCCCTCTTGGAATTTGCATGCATGTTTTGGACTGACCTCCGGCTGGAAATCTGCTAACTGGCCTTATGTCTGCTTTAAGTTCACCTCCTCAGTGAACACAGAACTGCTTGTTCCTCTTTTCCACTTTGTAAAGTTCAATCAGGAGAGACTCATTCTGAGAGAAAAGAATTTTCATTTACATGTGCACTTAAGTACGAGAAATGTGAAAAATCTTTGGTGATTAGACCCCATCATGATGTCATATATTCAAGGAGGGTGGTAAAGGCGTAGTAGATTAGGGAACCCCCCCTTATAGATAGGCGTGATGATTCCACCTAAAATGACAGCTGACAGGAGCAGAAAGGAAAACAGATTTAAAGTTTGGCAGCAGCAACATGAATGGCTGAAGGAGATCGTGGCAGAGTTTGATTGGCTAACCAGGAGAGGGAGCGCCTATAATCAGCTGATTGGAGGAAGTAGTGGGAGTGGGATAGAGAGAATTGGGAATGGATATAGCATAAAGAAAGTCTTCCTGATTGAGCTTCATTTAGCAAAAAAAAAAAAAAAAAAAAAAAAAAAAGAAGATTTAGGATCATGATATATTTAAATGATAGCTCCACCCTTTGGGGTTTACGACAACCAATTAAGATGGTGCAATTATTTATGTATTCAGAGCATCTCTGCCACAACTACAATTTGCATAATTACTAAAAATAGGAATATTTGTACCATGTGTGTGCATGCAGATATAGATTGTTTCTTATGCTATTGTTTGCTTTCTGGTGTGTTAATGATTGTCTTGATGATGGGTCTGTGGGATGATATTAAAGACACATATCCAGCTTGGTGGGTTAAAATATTCTGTATTCTGTTCTTCCAAATCACCACAGGAATCACTTAGGAAGACAATTAACAATTTGCACAATACAAATTGTGCTGATGTGCTAAAGCCCACACGTTTAGTCCTCAGCGCAGGTCAACAAAAGCTAAGCATTATTATTATTATGCAAATACTAATTTACCCTGCCTGTCTGAGGCACGAGCAGCAGTGGCTGCTCTCCCAGCACTCTCAGGCTAATGTAATATTACACAGACATCTGCAGGCATCGCGGCTCTATCTGAGCCCCCTAAAAGCCTTGAATGGACTTAATTATGCCTTCATCAGAATGAGTGAATCAGAATGTATTTCCCTTATCTCCCATTGGCCCTAAGGTTCTTTCTCCCCCCAAGAAACAGACATTAAAGTCTCCAAATGCAGCTCCCAGAGAGATTAGATCCATACAGACCAGCTGCAGTAACATAGGCAGAGATGGGAAATTATACAAGCCAGCAGACAAATTATGGAACAAGTAAAGTTAATAATGGCTGGTTCTTGCTTCATACAAATGTAATGATTTAATGATGTGTTTAGCTTCATTATATTTTGTATATTAGCCAACTAGTGTATGCTCATTTGATGAGGCTCTCCATTCTCAGCACAGAGAGAAAAAAATATGCAGAGATAAAGAAAGATTACACACCTGCTGTGAGCACGTATATACTCCACAATGTACAGCAGATAACACATTCTCTGGAATACACTAAATATACGTCCTTCAGTCATGCCTCTTAATCAGTTATTGCATCAAAGATGAAAATGACGAAACCAGATAATAAAGGAGAATGTTTTAATTATCACTCTCTTTCATCCGGCTGACATGGCCTTCTGTGTTTCAGACATGAGAGCTGGCACTCTAATCAGGCTTGTCACATTCCCTTTAAAAGAGGAACTTTACTTTAATATAAAGAAACAGAAACTGGCGCAGTTTCCTCTGAAGTCTTCCGAGCTTTCATTTTCAAGTTTCATGAAGTCTTTTGAACTTGCATTTCAAGATCTTTTTTGTAACTTAACATTATAGACAGTGTAAAATAATGGACGCAGCCACCATGATGTCACCTACTGGTTTGTGGACTTTGTTTCAAAATGCCTCCAGTTTGGCATTTTGGCCGTCGCCATCTGGGATTTTCGGACACAGAAGTGACCGTGGACGAGATTGGCCGACAAGTTGATAAGCGAGGTGCATTTATAGCTATGGTCAACTGTGATAATTCTAATTTATGCTCACAAAAAAACAGGTCTATAACCATTAAAATGAAACATAATGCGACATATTGGAAAACGTTAACATCCAGCTCCTTAAAGGGTCTTTGAGTACAACCAAACACTGACCAAGACCTTTTAGGAGACCACAAAAAAAGAAGAAATTACTCAACACAGTGGTTCTTTGGTTATGTCAGCACCTTGAAGAAATCGGACAAGCAGCTGAATCCATGTGAAGCGTTATACAGGTGACTAAAGCATTTTATGAGTGGACTGCTTGTTATTCAATGTCATTCATCCCCAGATATTATCTGACGAATAGCTCCTGTGCGGTCGCGCTACATTAAACAGTGGCCATCCATCATAATGAGCGGTGTAACCCTCTCATAGGCAGTGTGTCCCTGGCTGTGGGAGTTGAATTCAGTGAAGGTGGGCCTACATTACTACACATCGATTTTATTTTCATTTTGGAAACACTTCAAATCATAACTAATGACCTTTTTAAATGTGGAGAAGTTTATTTTTCGTAGCCAAAGTTATAGTGGGATATATATTCTTCAGGCTGTGTTTTTGGTCTGCCATAAAATGAATCCCCTCTCTGCGGTGCACAGTCTCTACCCTACCATCAGGTATTTTATTGTGTATATACCTCTGATCATAACTCATAATCTTGGTGAATATCAAGAGGTTACTCCTTTTCTGGCAAAAGTTGTAAGGGGTACAAACTCTGTCAGAGTGCATTTTTGTTCTGCCACAAAGCATATCGCCTCTGTAATGCACAATCTCTAACCTACCACCAAGTATTTTATTTTATGTTTACTTCAGATCACAACTGATACCCTAGGAGAATATAGAGAGATTAGTACTTTCCTAGAAAAAGTTATAGGGCTGCATCCAACATTTTTTCCAACTTTCTGAAACAGATTTGGACATTTGGTCATGGACTTTCCATATCGAGATATGACATGCATGGTACCCTGGGTGTTGGTTGTTGATGTTCTGGGACGCCGTGTCAACTAACATTTTCACAGGAAATGTACAGTTGGCTTTACAAAAGCAAACACCGGCCTCCCGGGGGAAAGTCAGTGGTTGGTTGGACCCATCCACCACCTCCTGCCTGCCCTACTTGAACTTTCACCCTTAACTTGTGTTGTTGTCCAGCCACATTACCCCCTGATGCTACCGGATGCCGTTACACAATAATAATGACTGGCCATTTATTTTACTGAGGAAAAAGGATGCCTTTTTTCATCTGTGTCTGACGGCAGAGGTCACTGCCCAAGCGTTGGTATTCAGCGACTTTGGAGTGAGACTGGGTTGGACAATTACCCTCACTACACACAGTGATTGGCCCAGCATACAGAGCTAAGACACTAATACTTCTTTTTCCACCAAAATTAGTGCCTATATATGTTTTTTTTTAACACGGGAAAACTGCTAAAAATAGGTGATAGGTGGTTCTTTCCCACTGCTGGTAGATCAGAGTTGTGTACACAGCTCTGCAGAAGTATGGCTCTTTTTTTTGTCTGTTCTGATGTGTCACATTAGTATCACGAAAGTGCCAGAAAACAGGATTAGTAAATACTAGAAAGCAGCATGGAGGCCAGTGAAAATGTTACAACGGTTTCTTCTTTTTTCTATCTGTTACTTATTCCCTCTCTTCTTCTAACTTGCCAACTCCTTCGGAACGATGTTCGAGCATTGCTTGGATGAAGACGGATGGTATTTTGTGGTGGCATGTCTTTGTATTGCAATAAATATCCATGACTACTACAGAGTCATTTATCTTGAGAATGACTGCTGACTGTAACCTTTCACACTAAAGACAAAACCCAGATGTTAGTGGGTTTTTCTGTCCAGTGGGAAAGTTTCACCGAGTTCAACATGATGAATGCCTTATAGAAGACACAGTCCCAATCTGTGCACTATTACACTCATTCGTAAAAATTAATGACCTCATCAAAAGAACAAAGACATGCAAAAGACACAGAGGTCTTAGCGGGTGATCATGGATGCAGTGAAAACCTGTGATGGCAGGCTTTTTTCTCTGTCTTTGAGTAAGTTAAGTAAATTTATCTGTATATGTTTAATTCACCTTATATGTAATTTTTATGACCAGTCTCAGCAGCACCTTCTACAGACATGAAGAAAAAAAAAAAACAGAAAATAAAAGTTAAAAGAGAAGTTAAAGGATCAGATTAAGAGGAATATTGTTTGGAGAGAATGGTGTTACAAAAGTAGATCTCTGTGGTAATTTATCTTTGATGAAGAGTCTGTTTGAGTAGATGAACTGAAGAGTAGAAAACATTTAGCAGCGTAGGTCTTATTTTTTGTTGTTTTTGGGCTCTGTTACAGATCCAGTAAGTTCTACCTGCGTCCCCATGTCCTCAGATCTCAGACATTATCTTGTTGAGTTAAACTGTCAAAACTACGGATATAAATCTAGCAATATAAATATAAATTTTAGTGCTTGTGAATTGTACTTGTTCTCCCTGTATGTCTCTGTCTGCAACTTTGTATTTTTGCTGCTGACCGTCTTGGCCAGGTCTCCCTTGAAAAAGAGATTCTTAATCTCAACGGGACTAACCTGGCTAAATAAAGGTTAAATAAATAAATAAATAAAATAGTGTGTAGCCAGAGGAACTTGATTTCTTCAATGTCATACCTTCTTTCCAGTTGTCTGTCACATGCTTAAGTGAAACATCAAAATTTGTCAGCTATTTACCATTTTTCGGCCATTTGTAGGCGATGTTGGATTAAGAGGTTTATGATCATGTGTAAATCCCCGACTTCATAAATCATTTATTCTTTTCATTTCATCTTTTGGTTCAAATCTTACTTACAAGATAGGGACTTTTTTGTGTCAATTGGTAACCATGAATCTGAGCGAACTACGATCACATGTGGGGTTCCTCAAGGGTCCATTCTCGGACCATTTCTATTCAACATCTATATGCTACCCCTAGCCCAGATTAGGGAACATCACAACATCTCCTATCATACGTATGCCGATGACACACAACTCTATATCTCAGTGTCATCACACGACGACAGTCCCTTACTCTCATTGAGTAACTGCATTCATCAAATCAATGACTGGATGCGCCAGAATTTTCTCCAGCTAAATCCAGAAAAGACAGAGGTATTAATTTTTGGCCCTAGAAATGAAAAGGCAAAGATCAGCGCTCACCTTGGCTCTATGTCATTGACAGCTACAAATCAAGCCAGAAATCTTGGTGTTATTATTGACTCAGACCTGAACTTCAACAGCCATTTAAAGTTTATTACTTAATCTGCCTATTATCACCTGAAAAATATAGCTAGAATTAAGGGGTTTCTGTCTAAACAAGACATGGAAAAACTTATTCATGCATTCATTTTTAGTAGGTTGGATTATTGCAATGGCTTATTTACAGGCCTTAACAAAAAATCAATCAGACAGCTGCAGCTGATTCAGAACGCTGCCGCCAGAGTCCTTACAAACACCAGGAAACTGGACCATATTACACCGGTCATTAAATCGCTACACTGGCTTCCTGTGAGTCAAAGAATAGATTTTAAAATCTTACTGCTGGTCTACAAAGCCCTAAATGGTCTCGGACCAAAATACATGCTTGATCTACTGGTTCCCTACGAAGCATCCAGACCCCTTAGGTCATCTGGAACAGGTTTGTTGTGTGTTCCAAGAACAAGAACCAAGCAAGGTGAGGCAGCATTCAGTTATTATGCTCCTCACCTGTGGAACAAACTTCCTGTAGATCTGAGGTCTGCTCAAACTGTCAGCTCCTTTAAATCAGGGCTAAAAACACTATTGTTTACTGAAGCGTACTCTTAGATTAAATACTTACCTGCTGTATTCTACTGCCCGTACTTTTTAACTACACACTGCTGATTTATGCCTTTTATTATTCTACTTCTTTTCTTATCCTGACTGTTCAATGTATTGAGCCTGTTTTTATTTTATGTTACTGTATTTTATTATTATCACTATCATTCTCAATTTCTATTTCCCTTTTTAATCGACTGTTTTTATTGTTTTAAATTGTGTCTTGTTGCTTTTAATGTCTCTGTAAAGCACTTTGAATTACCTTGTGTTGAATTGTGCTATACAAATAAACTTGCCTTGCCTTGCCTTTTTTAGGTGGCAATAAGCATGCCATTCTGGAATAACGTCTGTCATGTTTTAATCAAAACTTCTAGAGCAAAATATAAAATAACACATAACACTTATTGAAGCAAAGCAAAACCACAATAGCAGGATATACTGCCGCTGCACTGGAGATGCTGCCTCAGGTCTGACACTGTGTCATGAATGAAACAAGAAACTGGAAGGATTGGAGTACTGTGATTGTTGCAGGCAAAATCATGTTATGTTTGCACATGAGCAACCCCTCCATCAGTCCACTGCCCCATGTGAGGCCCGACACAGTCACATGAATACACATCATATAACCTCGCACACAAAGATGCGAAAATCCATTAAAAAAGCACGTGTCATGGGAAATGACAGAGGCTGGGAGGAGAGAGAAAACTTGTAATCTTCCCTCTTTCTGTTTCTCTCTCTAATGCAGTTATTTTCCTCGCAGGCTGCATGGTTGCATAGAGTATGAGATGAAAAGCCAGTAGCTGTGTGTATATTAATGGGCATTTCTTTGTCCAGTAGCCCCTCATTTTGTGCTGAGCAGAGCTAGTTCATTTCAGAACAAATCATTTGGAGGAATATTACACCAGTACAATAAATCTCTACAACAAAAAGTGTCATTACCCTACTGTCTTGCAGCAGTTTGCTTTGGCTGTGCTGCAATCTGTTGTGCATTTCTGAGACTTGGTTCTTTTTGGTGGAATATCTAATAAGATTCACTCCAAAATGTTGAAATAATGGCTGTAATCATCTGGGATTAGCTGTGTTGCTTCTGGCATGTAGAAAGTTGGTTATTCCAAATGGCAGAGACTCCTCAAATGTTTTTTATCTCAATGCCCATTCGTTCTTTCGGGCCAATCTGGACATTTTGTGATGCTTTATTGAAAAGGGAAAGAAAAGTGGTTCACTTTTTCCTGTTTGCTGCGAGGAACAATGTGGACTGATTCCTGGCAGCCAGTCACACGTCATGCAGCTGTGCATTTCTATCGCCAGGCAAGAGCGCTGATATCCAACGCTTCTGCATAACCTCTGATTATGTTCAGTGGCATTTACATCCAATGCCACCACTGTGCATGGCAACTGCAGTACACTGCAGAATGATTGTTGATAAAATGTCACTCGCAGTGCTCCTCATGGTCTCTTGGATGATAGTCAGGCTCACTGCAGTCACATCCACCACCCCAACCCCTTCACTTTCCACATCACTACATATAAAGCCTCCCATAGACTGTGAGATTTTAGCAGTCTTATAAGTTTAGTGCAGCTATACTGTGCAACATGGATCTAATAAACTTGGATACGACATCAAGTTTGATGTATGCAGACTGTACGATGACAGCGCCTACAACGTACGACAGCTTCCCATACTGAGTGCTCAAGGATGCTGCAGGGTTATTACTTTCCCAACTGTGAAGCACAACACAGAGGGTCACATTATTAAAACCTTAAGTTCTGTGGGCATTATACACTGCGGTGTGTTTGTGTGTGTGTGTGTGTTTGCTAGCTGCTCGGCTGCTCACCTGGCAGCTGCAACTCCACCTATATTTCCTGCTGTGCTTTGTCCTTCTTTACACGATCATAGCCATCATACAGGCAAGACTTCTGCTGCCACAACTCCACAAGGTTTTCCTCTTTGCTGGATCCCACACATTTCTATTAGCATGTTTTGCCTCCGTGGCGAGCTGCTATCTGTCTGTCTGTTTGGGTTTAGCACCAGTGCGTCATTTCATGCTGCATTTCTATTGGTTGGTTAGTAGATGTAGGTGGCAACAGCAGTCACACTGTAAAATGGTCATCCCAAATTTCTGGCTTTGTAGGAATTTTATCCCAGGCTGTCTTTGATCACAAGACCGTGACAATGGCCATCCTTGAAGCTCTCTCACTGTGCGATACAGGACCACTGCTTCGAGCCACAACCAAAGATATCGTCACGTTTCTTTCACGATGGTCATCCCAAAATCGCACAGTGCATGCCATGCTTAAGCCACACTATTTCCTGTGCGAACACTGAAGTTGATATTGGATACCAATCCATAAATGTGAATTGTCCAGTATCAATGTAATTCCAAGGATACTGGGTGGAGCTCTGACACCAGACATGTCAGGGATCTTTATCTCTTCCATCAGGTAAGGCCTTTGAGAAGTAGATCCCTCCACTCGCAAAGGTGTTTTTCTTGTGTTTACGTCCCCAAAGATGTCTGACCGTGATTACACTGATTTGCATCTGTGAAATGTTTGCCACTAGAGAGGTGTTTTTACATTTCACTGAGGGGGAGATGTCTGTGCACTTCCCTAAAATCAAAGATTAAAACATATCCTGGGCAAGCTAGATTCTGAATGTCAGAAATCTGAAAGGCAGTGACTGTCTGATATACGTGTGCCAGCAAAGAAACCTGACACCTCCAGGGCAGAGCTTATCTGCCCAAACAGATATCTGCATATGTATGGAGAATCTGCAGGCAAGGGGACAAGATTTTGGTATCGGAAGCATTCTGGTTTCCGTTTGTTGTCTGTGTAGTATTAACCAATTACACTTGAGTGGCAGGCAAACAGTCCGTGTGGAGAGGCGGAACAAATTGGCCAAATTGCCCTTATGTCCTTTAATCTCTTCCCTCCTCATATCACATCTCTATCATATTTGCCCTGTGCGTTTCATGCTTTACCTGGCCCCATTTCCCAGCCTCATCTCTGGTCCAGGGAGTGTATACAGAGCCTTTTTGGTGTCTTGGCACCAGCCCCCAAATGTAGGCAGCAGAGCCAACACCAAGCCGTATTTAGGCTGCCTCCTACTGCAGTACTTTATGCATATTAAATAAATGCATGCTACTTCCCACATGCTGTCTCAAGTGTTCCTGGACTAAATTTTTGAGCAACCCTGGAATGAAAACATGCCTATAAAGCTATTTTAAGCTGTCATTTCATTTTAATGGCAGTATCCATGGCCGTGTAGGAGGCAGTGTGGTCATATGATGCAGGGAATAAGTAATAAATTTACCTTCAAAACTGTCATCCTGGGTTACAGTCCAGTCTCATATTGGATTAATCATCAACTTTCTTGCTTTTTTAAATTATATCATAAATTATATCATACATGCTGTCGCTAACTTGAACCATGGGGTTTTAACTGCCTAACCTTAAGCATGCATTAACTTGCATCAGTAAATTGAGCCTCGATCAAGCCATGTGTTTTTCTTTGTTCTTGGACAGCATATAGCTAACTATATAACGGTTTATTGTTGTAACTAATCTGCTGTAGTGCACAGGTTATTCATCTTCTGGTGTTTCTGGCAGTTACCAAATAGTTCCAGGTGTTGACTGGGCCTGATTTGCATGTAGATTCCTGACCTGAGTAACAGAGACACAACAAAAGCATATGAAATAGCAATTGGATAATCACTCATTTCGAATGTTATCACTCGATTGAATGGGCATTATCAGTGGTTATCAGCCTCAAAGACAGTGGTTAGAAGAATAACTACCAATAGGTTCAGAAAGCCATTATCATCCCATTAATTGGCCATTGTCAGCTTTCATCTGAAGTAGTTTTGTTTGATTTAGGCGTCAATACTACTTGGTTAGGTGTTGAAAATAAGATATGGATTTGGTCAACAATTAGTACGTTTGTTACGTAACATTATGTGACTCAATGTGACATAACATGATGAACTTACGTATGCCAGTTAAAATAAGTTAATGTTGACTTTTGGTTTCACACAGGATGCTAACCTGATCTCCAGGCTGAAAGTCCTCTGTTTGTTTGACCTATCCACCATTTTAACCTCCTCCCTATGCAGGCTTTCTCGCTCTTTATACTAACATTACGTTGCCTCTGCTGCCATTATAATTATCACAGTCACTAGAAGTCACCGCCTAACAATAAACACGACCATTAAATGGGCTGATACGATCTTCTGAACTTGCTGATAGATGTGACAGGCCCCTTCTAACCCCTATCTATGAGTCTATTAACCACTCATAATATTCAGAGCAGGTGATTTTTTCAGGACACTTGACAGGACAAGTGTAAACATGGCCATAGTTTCCCACAAAATGAATGTTGCTTATTTAAAATAGTTAAAAGTGACACTGCTGATTTTCAACTAGCTTTGTATCAAAATGATATCCCAGATAGCACACATACATCTGGCTGACGTCAGCCTGAGGACGACACATCGGCCCTGAATTTATAACGTCTGACAAGCGTCGGCCGCATGGGCGGATATCTTTAAATTTAATACTCTTTTGTCCCAGCTCATCAAACGTCTCTGTTACCTCGGCTTTGGGTCGGCCCAGTGCCGTAGAATGTCTGCCCACATACAGAAGTCGCCACAGAGGCGGAATTTCATCTCCGCGGTCTTTAGGCCTGTTTCCACTGAAGAAGTTCCTGGTACTATTTGGGGGGCAGGAACTTTACAGGAACGTCCTCTCGCTCGGCCCTCTCAACCACCGTGTCTCCACTGAGAGGGCGGAGTAGGAGGAAGGTTCCTGTAAAGTTACCGGGCTCTATATGTGATGTAATAGTTGCGCGACCATTTTGACCGGGGCAACGTAGGGGCGCAGGGACGCCATTAGCCATTAGCGGTGTCTGTAATAACTCTGGTCACGGTCCGTGAAAAAAATATTTTTTCCAGCTGATGTCTTAGTTACAACATGATTGAGCTAACTGGAGTGGTTTCATGTTGTATCTGACAACGGGAGGCTTTTAACAGATGACGTCCTGATGTTAGCTTTGCTGCTGCTGTTAGCTGTCCCTGTCAGCTGATGCTTTCTAGACATCGTGATTTCCCAAAACTGAATAAAT
>NC_065509.1:39471856-39481769 GCF_006386435.1 Epinephelus moara
AACTTATGTGCTCATCATCTTTTCTGTGTCTTGCAGGCTGCCAGGAGAAGCGGACTGGCCGTTATATATTGTTTGTGGAAATTTGAAAATAAAGTTTGTCAAATTGACTTTTGTCTCTTCATTGTGCACACTTACACACGAAATAGGATAACAGTCAGCTATTTTTGAATGTTAGCATTAATTTCTCACACTGAATGGTGAAATATTTGTAGTTTGAAAGGTCCGACCTAAATGAATAAAGGTTGTAGTTAACGCAGCATATGAATATTAATGAATATTAATGAAGGAGCGCCTACTGAGCGCAGCTTCTTGTACTGATCGTTTGAACGTTGCGTGGTGGTCATTTTCGATTAAAGGCTGACATCTCGGCAACGTCTTGGCAATGAGCAAACGCTCTCCCTGTTACGTCTTACCGATCTAAACTTGATACATCGGGCCGACGTCGGCCAGATGTATGTGTGCTATCTGGGATGAGTAGGATGTGTAAATGAATGGTGGTAAATCTCCTTCTATCTAAGCAGTGCTTAGATATCCCTCCTTGGAAAAACCTCCCTGGAAAAACTCTGCCTGATGACATAATTAACATCTTCCAGCAGAGTTTCGCTGGCTCTCAGGCTGTTGCTTGGACTACAGGCTGTTACATTTTTGTATCATCCATCTCCTATGCTGCCACCATGGACACAGAGTGTATAGAAGCAGATCAAGAGACAAACTAAAACAAGATTCTGCCTGTTTGTCGCCTCAAATGTTTTCAGAAATGTCTTTAAGTGCAGCGTTTAACAGTAATACAAGTTTGTTTCTTGCCGGCTGCTATTGTTTCAAATGGATGTATTCGCATTATGTGTTTATTGCTCTGGTGCAGCGCTGTGCATTCAGGTAGTTTCCCTCTCGAGCAAAAGTGACCTTCTCTGTTTTGTTGGGTTCTGTTGCACCAAATTTAAAAGTATTTGTGTCTCTCTACTGCATAGACATCCTAGTTTTATTACAGGGACATCTTTCCAGCAGTGAAATACTTCTTTACTAAATGAAAGGTCAGATCAGGTTTTTAAAATACATCTTTTTTATAACCTGCTTTTCTCTAACACTCAGTCTGTTGCATGCAAAAAAAGGCATTCCTGTAATGTCAGCAGACAGCAAACTAAAGTCACTTGCTGTGTGCTGTCAGTTTGAGGAATCGGAGCATCTTGAGTTGAGTGTCGGAGGCACCCTGAACTCTCAGTGCCACGGGCAAGTCCAACACTCCTCAAACACCCGGATCTCTCACTCGGCTTTGAGAGTCGATGATGACATTCCATCATTGTGAGTGAAAGCGATGTCAAAAGCAGTATATGAAGACATGCAGACTTGTTTCTCTTTCACTTCACTAAATTTCACCTTAACCTGTTGATTTATTATTCAAAGCATGTTGCTCTTTCATTTTCAAACCCTACCTCCAGAATTACATCATCTGACAGACAATTCACACTGCATTTCCTAAATCTTTTGTACCTTTTATACAAAATGACAACTGCAGAATTCACAGCTGTATTGATCAATAGCCCCTTTCATTGTCATGTACGTTTTAGTCCTTCGGGTGCTCAGTTAAAAGCAGTCTCACTGAGTGGTTTAACATTGATTAAATAAATGTATTTACTATTAAAACCATGTAGTGAAAAGCCCAAATGACAGTAGGCTCTGTGGGAGCTAAAGCATAGATACGTTATTAAAATCACCTGCAGTGGTCTGTGAGGAGCATGGAATGAGTCAGCAGGTAGTTATTATGTGCTTTGCTAATGGACAACTCTCATTTACTGATAATAGACACATTGGCTGTGTTGCACATTGGCACACAGACACATATTCAAACTGTTTATTTATGTACACATGAAAAGAACAGGTACAAAGACACAGATACTAAAGGTGCAATAGAATACATTTGCAAAATCATGGACCACTGACAGGCTTTCACAATAGAAAACATCATTCTCTGTACTTTCCAAGCTATTGAGTCCTATTTTTGGGCATCCCAAGTTGCAAAAGCCCTCTTAAGACCAACCTGTGAGTGTGTCCTAGGCTGCCATATATGAAAACAAGGAGCCTGCCCCTGTAATCTAGGTCTGAGATGGTATTTAGGAGTGGTTGGTATTTAATGATCTTGGTCAAAATGGCCTCCTCTAGGCTAGAATCAAAGGTGCAGGCTACCTCTCTGTGTTTATTTTGTTGACGGAAACTGTGACGAAAAATTTTCATCAACTACCTTTTTTCCATGACTCAAATGAGATGATGATGAGCTACAAATAGATCTTGATAATAAAAACTAAGACAAAATTTATGTATAATTTTTGTTGACGAAACGAGATGTGATGAAAAGGTTAGTGGCGGACTATTAGCGAGAACGGCCGTGCTTGTAACTGTCCTCAAATGCAGCATGAGCAACAGGCTGGCAAACTCCAGTAAATAGCCGGTGCCAGGATGTTTTCGCTAGCCGGCAAAAACACTCACACTGGAGAAGAGTCAGCCGTTGGTGCGAGTTGTGAGCTGTAATTCAGCAGTAAACAATCAGCAGTTTATCTGACTGTGGATGGTGGAGCTGCCAAATGGACTTGTGGAGTTTGTTAGTTGCAGCGGTGGCTGTTAGCAGTTAGCTCCGCTTGCCGCTGAATGGCAGCGGAGCAAGCAGCCACCGGACTTCACATCTATTGATCCCCACAAGACTGCACCTGGATCTGGACTGTCTATAGAAGGTTTCTGGGTTGATGGTGTTTGACAGGCAGGTAGGAGGCTCAGTCATCTCAGATCAGTTTTCTCTGACAGAGATGAAAGTTTAGTTTGAATCACCAACTCTGTGAGAGGACATGAGTTTAAACCTCCAGACTAACATGCTGCAGATGAAGAAAGAATTCAGACTTGAATCAAGTTATTTTTCTGCTTCTTAACAGTCAGATGGATAAGTCAGAGTTTACAATTATTTGTGCTGTCAAAGTTTTTGAGATCACTTCACTTCCTGCCCCTGTGTGTTTTCCCTCCCTCTTGATGACTTCACCTGTGTCTGATTGTCTGTCCCGCCCTGATTAGCCTCACCTGTGTCTCGATATCCTTCCCCTCACCAGAGTATTCAGTGTGTGTCTTGTTTTCTCTCAGTGCCAGTTCATCTTAGCTCATGTCTCCAGTGTTCCAGCCTTTTGTTTCCCTGTGTCCTGTTCTTGTTTTTTTTTTTTTGGATTTAGCCTTTTGATTGACTCTGCCTCTGCCTCTGCCTACTCCCTATTGGATTTGTTTCCTTCCACTGATTGTCCGTCTGTGTACCAAACCTACCTTTTACCAGTAAAGACAGTTATTTTACCAGAACTGTCTCCAGAGTCGTGAGTTTGAGTCCACTCTCACCTGGCTCGCCTGTTGTTACAGCGACCTCTTAACCTGACTCTTCATACAGCAGCTGGTGTATTGGCAGACAGATGTGAAAAAGTACGTGGGTTACTATTACAGAGATGAGACATGGAAGGTTTGACACAGGAATGTTTGTCAATCACTGGATGCATCAAATTTTCTCCAACCCCACAGAGATAAGACCGACTAAATTGTCTTGAGCCACAAAAAGAGAGACAGTGTCAGCTCTCATCTTGAAGCAAGAGACCTTACTGTTGTCCTGGACTCAGATTTAAATTTCCACAGCCACATCAAATCAGAAACTTCATCTGCCTACTACCATTTAAAAAACATCACTAGAGTCAGAGGAAAAATGTCAAAGCGAGACCTTGACAGGCTCACCCATGCTTTAATTTCCAGTAGATTAGATTCCTGCAATGGTCTGTTCGTAGGCCTTTCAAAACAAGCCCTTCGGCAACTTCAGCTTATTCAGATTGCTGCTGCGAGGGTCCTGACAAAAACTGGGAAATATGACCACATTACTTCAGTTTTAAAATCCTTACACTGGCTACCTGTCACATAGAGAATTGATTTCAAAATCTTGCTGCTTGTGTATAAATCACTCTGTGACTCAGCACCCAGATATATCTCTGACATGCTTGTGACATATGAATCCTCTAGGACCCATAAGACATCTGGGGCAGGCCTACCGACCGTCCCAGGAGTTAAAACAAAACATGGTGAAGCAGTGTAACACTTGTAAGTCAAAGCTGTTTTATGTTTTACATTTTATTGCTCTGTAATGCACTTTGAATTGCCCTGCTGTATGAATCTGCTATACAAATTAAGTGGCATTGCCTTGAGATTCTCACTGAAGGTGAAAAAGAGGTTTGATATTTCCTTTGCAATGAGGTCCACTATTCTGTTAGGATGGGCTGAATACATTCCTTTGTAAGCAAAACTACCATTTAAGATGTGACACTGATTCAGAGATCTGCTCTGTGGTGTGACATTAGGAACCTTGGCAGTGGGTGGAAAGGTTGAGTCTAGTGGGAAGGTGTATTTTAACTCTTACTGTGAATGTGACAATGTCCTCAATGAGCACAGTGAAACAAAATGATCAGACCACGCTCACTCCATTTCATGCTTGAAAACATGCCACTTCATGCAATCTGATCATATTTGGCCTATTATAAGAGATTTTCATGACATTTCCAAATATACCAAACATACACTGCAATTCACTTTACTTTTTAAGTTGAGCATAGTGTTAGTTCAGTCAGGACACGATGTCAAGCTCAGCTCACATCCCAGCTACATCAGCTGATGGATCAGCTGATAGATGGAAGGGAGTCAGCTGATAGATCACATGATTCCTTTCTATGCAACCAATTGGCAAATCTCATTCAGGGCGCCCTATTTAAACTGCTCTGGCCTGCCTACTGTTGCTGCTTCCTCTGCAAGCCACTTTGCAACCCACCTCCACCCCAGCTCCTCCTTTTCATGTTGTGTCTGACTTATCAATGTCATTTCTGTTTGTCACTGATGCTGCTCTGTTCTGTCCCCAGGGGGTCTTTGCTGCTGCTCTCCCTGTCTTAGGCTTTCAAAGTAAGCGCATGGAAGGGCAGAGAGGTTTGCCTGTCTGCCTTAAGGCTTTCCTTATTTGCACATGGAAGGGCAGACAGGTGTGCTTTCTCCGCCTTATGCTTTCCAGGAAAGGCAGAGAGGCCCCAGAACAGAGCCATACTGCCAAATATAATACTGCAAATGGAAATAAAGCTTTCTTTGACTAAAATGTTCCTGAATGAAATGTATTAAATATTTTTGTATATTTGCTGCATATTGCAGGATTTAGCAGTTATGTATCTTTCCTGAACATATAAACAGTAAGTTCCACATCTACCATACTGTACTCTGACTATACAGAAAACAGCTAATATTTAATTTACCTTAAAAAACACAACTTTTGTCATATATAACAACATATAATTTTAATGGCAATATAATCATTATAATAATAATACACATTTGATGCATACTAGCGATGTGTGCATCCATAAATTGAAAACATATTTATAATACATTTTTCATATTTAGTTACCAGGGTTTAAGGCACACCTGTATAATAATGCAATCCAATGCAACAGCCATGTAATAAAAACTTCTTTGTGAAGCTTTTAATGTGTCTTTTTCTTAATGCAGTGTCACAGAGAAGCTGATTCAACTCTGTGGTGCTTTCTGACATCACATTACATCATATTTTAAAGCGATTTTTATATTTTGTCCACTCATGGTAATTTTGTTGTATAATGTTTATAAGAAATTGAGTAAAACTCTCTGACACACCGTTAAAAACCAAACATAGTAATATGAGATTTGTTATGATGGTGTTGGACTGAACAAGCATATCAGATGTGCTATTTTTTTTTAGCAAATAAGTCATTTAGTTCTGATGCAAAACATCAGTTCTCTCACTTTATTTATTTTTTCACCATCTGTGCAACCTCTGACTCGCACAACGTTATTTTGAAGTCAACAAACTCCCAGCCAGAGAAAAGTCTCTGCTGTTACTGTTAGATCATCACTTTATTCCCCTGTATGGAAAGTAATCCCAGTCAAAGGGTGGGTGGCTGGAAACTAAATCTTTTGAAGCATTTTTGTTGTGAACAGGAACATTCTGTTTAATAGTTTATTTATGGCAGTAACAAGAGTCAACTGCAAGGTATCAAAGGTTTGACTGTGACCAGAGCTCAGAGCCTATTCATGCGTTTAAACACAAATACGGGCTTTTGTGGGGAATAAATCTGGGACCTTTAAGTTAAAGAGCAAACTGTTAAAGTGAAACTTTGCGGGTAAATTCAGTTTTTCTGAGGGCAGATGAGAAGCCGTTGCAGAGGCTCATCCATCTCAGTTTCTGACGTCTAGACTGCTTGGACAGAATGAATAAGAAAAGCAATAGCTGCTTCGTTCCACTTCAGTTAGGGAGATCATGGGTGGGTAACTAAAGCCACAACTTCCATCCATCCATTCATTCTGTATCCACATATGCTCTTCAGGGTCACAAGGGGGCTGGAGCTCATACCTGGTAAGTTTGGGCCCAGTTGTCAGAAAATGTTGGCATTGTACATTTCTGCAAACCATGTACATTAATTTGAATGTTTTATACGTATGATATTAATGTTTCTAAAAGTGACAAAGTTCAGATATGTATATGAGCTGACTTTGTTATTAAGGGAGTGAGGGGGTTGTGGATGGTGTGACACCTAAGTGAAATGGCTGCCAAGCTGCAGACCACTGTTTGAGACCAACAAACAACAAAGCTGGTTGTTTCTTCTAGCAAGATATCACAGCATTTCCAGCAGCGATTGTGTCACGAAAAGTGCATTTTCTATCGAGACATTGGTGGCATTTTAAACAGTGGTTGTGTCACCAAAGTGAATACTTTTTTGCAAGACATTGCCGGCATTTGTACCACCAAAAGTTGGTGTTTTTTAGTGAGACATCAGGGAATATACACTGGGAATTGTGCCACTCAAAAGGGGTGATTTTTAGAGAGACACTGGCTGCATTTCCAGCAATGATTATGCCATCAAAAGCAGGTGTTTTCTAGCGAGATATCGTTGACATTTCCAACGGTGGTTGTGCCACCTAAGTGAATACTTTTTAGCAAACATTGGCAGCATTTCTAGCAGCATTTGTACAACCAAAAGTGGGTGCTTTTTAACAAGACATAGCAGAGTTTCCAGCAGTGCTAATGCCACAAAAGTGGGTGTTTTCTAGCGAGGCATTGATGGCATTTCCAACGTTGGTTGTGCCACCAAAGTGGATACTTTTTAGCAAGACACTGGTGGCATTTCCATCCATGGTTGTGCAACCAGAACCAGGTATTTTAAGCCAAAACATAATCATTACCAAGAGGTTTTCGTACCTAAACATAACCACACATTAACCAGTGTTGTCCAAATGTAAAGTTTCAACATATCCTCCACGTAATAATGAACAAATGCTACATATCTGTGGTTTGCAGAAACGTACAATGCCAACATTTACTCTGGCGACTGGGTTTTCCCACTACAGCTTCCTTTAGCGCTTTTATTTTACATGACGTCATTCTCTTCTACATTTTCTGTTAAGTGACATTATACAAACAGGTGGGATGTCCAATCAAATAATTCTACCAGATTGTGAAAAGAAGTTTATTCTTACTGTTACACCCCACCCTTGGGCCGCCCTATGGGGTGAACAAAACTCCACCGCTGACCCAAAATAACCACACAAGACACCTTTAAAACAATCAAATCCATAATTTTTATTAAACAAAATAATAAAATCCCAGGCTGAGAGGCAGCAGGACCAGCAGTCCCCACTCCACAGGCCTCTCTC
This sequence comes from Epinephelus moara, assembly GCF_006386435.1. Taxonomy (NCBI): domain Eukaryota; kingdom Metazoa; phylum Chordata; class Actinopteri; order Perciformes; family Serranidae; genus Epinephelus; species Epinephelus moara. Next base: position 39,479,585 of record NC_065509.1, read on the forward strand.
CTTTGCTGCTGGCATGGGAGCTCTTTAGCACCTCCTCCCCACGCTCAGTGCAATGCACCTCGTTAAGTAATGCAGCACACCTGGGCAGATCTACAGTGGAGGGAAAAGGGACAGCAGCACACAACACACACAAACGCAACAGAGCTTTTTAACAACACAGTGCAAAAGCAATCAGTTATAATGACATTACTGTTATTAGAAATGGAAGAACTGTCATTGATTGTAAAAATCTGAAAGACAATTAATGCTTTTAGAGAAATGTAACTTTTAACTCAGAACCACAGACAGTGAGACAGAGTGATGTGATTATACATTTGAGATGGACGCTTGTTAACTGTGACTCTCCTTTGGAATGGACCCTGCAAACCCATCTTTAAACATTTGCTTCACTCTCACAATTTTACTTTATTCTTCTTGCTGCATTCATAGATGTTTTAAGAACTCTTTAACCCTCACATTCCAGGTACAGCATCCAGCTGGAAGACAGCTCTATCGCTGCAACAATGGTACAAGGACTGACGTCACGCCATCCTATAACAAGACAAAATGAGATGAGATTAAGTGCTTCACAGTGATTACAGGCCTGTCGTTATGCTAATAACAGGAAGACTCACGTAATCCAAATGAACAATTAGATTACATTTCATTACATTTGATTACACTACAGTAGAGCAGCTGTATTCTGTTTTAATTAGTTCAAGTTGTATTTGACTAATGCAAATTCCTACAAGATCAGGCAGTAAACATTTAAATGAAACATATAATAATGCAGCAGAGGAGCACGAGCATTAATTTGAAGAGAGTGCATCTGTGTAATGACATTTATTTTTCTGCTTAATCATTAATCAGCATTTGAATTAAGAATTACTTTAAGATTTATCTCAAACATTTCCAAGTCCTGAATGTCCAACATCAATATCAGTCTGACCTTTAGTCGTTAGTAAATGGCACACAAACTCCAGAGACACGGTGATTGAAAGCAGAGCGTCCCTTCGGCCTCAGCCTCTGCTTGTTTAGCTTTTAAGGAAGATTGACTGAGAATACATTTTTATTTACAGCAGAGGCCTGTGGAGAGGCTACGTTGGCACGAAGGGATACAGACGGGAGGTCGGCCGAGCCCTATTGTATATTTCCAGCCTTGGAAAAAACATTTTAAAATGTCTACTTTCATAGAGCATAGGTAAGATTCTTTATCAAGCCTAAAGCTGCTTTCATGCATGCAGTAACCTCCCTGACAGCCGCCTACCTGCAAGTGTTCTCTCTCAAAGCAAAGCATTTTCAAAAGCAGCAGCTGCTGATACAGTGCCCGGCTGCCATGCCAGGCAGGTGCTTTGCTGGACACTGGAAAAGTGCAAACTAGCTTGTTTGGTGGAAGTTTGGTGGAAATGTTATTGCAGGCCCAGGGTTCCCAACCCTGTCTCACTCCAAATGCCAAACGCTCCGATGCTTGGTCAGTGACTTTAGGTGTCAGAGAGCAACAAAAAAAGGTTGTCCTTTCATGTCGGCATGAAATGTGGCCGGTTGGTGGCGTCAGGGTGAAATGCGGCGGGACAACATCGAAAGTTAAGGTGGGGAAAGTCCAAGCAGGGTGGGGAGGAGGGGTGGAGGATGGGTTCAACAACCACTGACCTTCACCCGGAAGGCCGGTGTTCGCTGCCCGTACCAATGTTGTGCATTTATTTTGAAAGAGACTGTATGCAAACTGTACAAGTGTGTATTTAGAAAACTGACAATGCATGTGACAAGCTGAAGTTGACACAGTGTCCCACAACGTCAACAACCAACACACCCAGGGTACCTTGCACGTCATGTCCTCCTGAGACCCTGTGTCGTCATATGCAGACATCACATTTTGGGTTTACTGGACCTTCTACTTCACTCTGCTTAACTTAGACCTGAGGGGTATTCCAGGTAGGAGGTTCAACAAACTCTGAGTCTATCCCTGAACTCTGAGTTGATTTACTCTGAGATGGGAAACTCTGAGTATCCGGTTCCAGAACAGCTGATCTGAGTTAGTTCAGTCAACTCTGTGTATGTTCACTCTGAGTTAAACCGACAATAAAAAGCCATCATCAATGGAGCTCCGACTCCACGATTCACCATGGCAACAGGTAAATAAAAGACAGGCCTCCATTTTAATCCAGTGGATGTAGAGATATTAATGCATGTGTAGCAGACGGTGCAC
>NC_065509.1:39483534-39504633 GCF_006386435.1 Epinephelus moara
ATATATATATATATATATATATATATATATATATGTATATGTATATGTATATATATATATATATATATATATATATATGATTAATAATGTTTGTAGTTTGGCAGACTTACAAATTTGACCAAGTTTTGTAACAAGCGAAGATGCTGTTACTCGTTTGAAGATATTGGGAATCCATAATCAGCTTGTTGACGGACATTTGGACTTTATTATCATAGACAGTGTTTATTTCTTTCATACTTATCAGATCCTACTGATCCCAAATAGCTAGGAGAAATTAAGGATGCATACCAAACAAAAGTTTGGGTCTCAGGAGGATATGCTGACGTGGAAAGTCTATGACCAAACATCGATATCTGCAACACATTCTCACATTGACCTCGTCACATATTGACGTTTGGTTTCCACTTTCACATACAACGTGCAACATACCCTGGGTGAGTTGGTTGTTGACGTTCTGGGACGCGGTGTCAAATTCTGCCTGTTACATGCATTGTCTTCTTTCAAAATACGGAAAATTTAACATTTAGAGACAGTCTCTTTCAAGATAAATGCACTATGTCAGTACAACACTAAATATTGAAGTTTTTTTCCTTCAACAACAAAACACGTGATTGGGTTTAGCAAAAAAAAAGAAGAGGATTTAGCTGCAGAATCTTACGGAGCGTGAACACCGCTCTCTCGGGTGAAAGTTGTGGTTTGTTGGACCCATCCACCACCCCTCCCGCTCGCCCCACTCGGACTTTCCCCACCTTAACTTTTGTCCTTGTCCCGCCATGTCTGACGCCTCCAGGCGCCATTAAACTATAACGGCAACGGGCAGCATATCATGCCGTTCAAGGACAGCTTTTTTTGGTGGTTTCTGATGCTGTAAGTCACTGCCCAAGTGCTGGATTTCAACAACTTCAGAATGAGACCGGTCTCATATATGACGAGGTCAGAGTAAGAATGTGTTGTTTTTTACTCTGGTTGTCCTTATAAGTTGCTAGCACTATATTCAAACACTAATATAATCACCTCCTCCATCTGGTCTTTGTTCTGCTATCATGATGCCTGCTATTTGATCAGCCAAAGCTAGGCAGCAATCCCTACAACTTCGAGAAAAATCTGTGCACGTGGGCGGTAACCACCTTCCACCCTCTGCTGCCTTCCCCTCATTAAAATGACTGGAGGCAGTGAGATACCGCACGGCGGTGTGAAAGCTCTTCACTAAACTGGTTTATGAATTCCTTTTAATTAAAATCTTCTCAATCGGCGGTTAGTGACAAATGGTGAAATTATACTGATGCTTGCAATAATGCAAACCAAACTTGTTAAAATGTATTAATAAATCAGAAAAATAGCAAATAAACAAAAAGTAATATCAGTATTTAGCAGAATAACTGTATTTTTTTGTATCACAGCAGTGATATTTTCTTGTCATGTTGAGTCTAATCAGTGCCTTATTAGGCTGATTTCAGTATGGTGCTGCTGGAGGAGCTGCGGAGCCTCAAAAGTATCAGATACTGCTGCATGGATATTAAAAAACTTTCTTTTTTAAATTATTTTAGGACTTTATAGCTCTGACTTTATATGTCTACAGAATACACCCCAAAGCACTCATTATACAGGGAATAAACTAAACACATTTAAGAGGCACCAAAATAATTTAAATGTACAATAATGTAAAACATGTACAAGAACTATATTATTTAATGATACTGATATTTAGATTTTAAACAATAAACGCAGCAGAAGTGCATTCGAACACACTCGTACCTTGAAGCAGAAGCCTGACTCTTCCCGTCAGACTCCGTTTCATCATTCAGCCCACATTATGTGATAAAGAAACACTTTCTTCCATTTGCATTCTAATCGTGTTTTATTCCTCGTCAGTGACTGATTGGAGCCGTAATGACTGAAAAAAGTGTGTTCTTTGTCTGCAGGATGGGGTGACAGAACATTTTGCTGGCAGTACATCCTCTGATTTGCATTCTAATTAGTACTCTAACAAAACGGCAATAGTCTCAAAACTGTTATTGCCAGTTCTGCCTGCACTTAATGGCAAAACACATTTTGGAAAGCAAACTTTCAGATTCTGGCATCCAAGACAACCTCTACCCCTCCACCCCCATATAATGTAAACGGCATCTTCTCCACACTAAGTGGGCATATCTGCACACATTAGCCAGTTTCACAACAAGCAAATAATAATGGATTTTCTTTTTAATGAGTACAGCTCACATTTAATATGCATTTTATTAGTTAGTGGGTAGATAGAGGTTTTAAATTATTGTAATGCCCCAGAGAAGATTTCAGGACTATTCTGCATGGAAAAAAGCAGGTTTTTTATTTTTAGTCAGGTGTAGTGAACGCATCGCCTCAGGCATCAGACAGTCAGAAATAAATTTAAGCAAAGCAGAGAAGCCATTGCAATCTGTTGGGAAAAAAGTCAAAAGTTAAAACATGCCGCAACTGTTTAGAAACTATTATATTACTATAATTACACACAGTTTGTCTCAGTCGTTATTACCTGACACTTTCAGGCCTACATAGTCATCAGTGGCGGCTGCTGGTCTTTCAAACAGGGGAAGCTCACTTTAAGTTTATATCATAAAACTTGTCATATTGTAGCGAGGCAGTAACTTATAAAAGGAACATTTAATTGAAGCCGTTTTTCAACCACACTCATGCCATAGAACCACAGCAACACACACCAAAGATTTTCAGATAACAGTGAAAATGAGCGATATGGCTTATGGAAATAAGGAACTCTGGATGGCACTCTGTCAGAAGACTCCACTCACAAATATCCGCATGAGACTGAGCTGGAAATGCGAAGTGCTGTCAATCACAAAGGGGTTCAGCCTTTTAGACAATTCCTGCAATCATCATGCAGACACCGAGCGTCCTCTCCCGCCTACTGTTCCATTAGGTCCCAGGGAAGCTGAGCCTCCCTGGAAGTGACGGATGTGTCGCATTTATCCAATGACGTGCTGACACGAGAATATGACAGGGAGGTCGCGTTTAAAAACTGGTGATAAACAGCTGACGTTTGAACATCATAGTCATGATGTGAAACGCATCCTAGCGCACATTTAATGCAATGTAAATTCTTATTTTAATGTAAATTCAGTAGTGCATATTTGACCATTTCTGCTATGAAATTTTAGGGAGAGTTCAGCCTCCCTTGTTGTCTCAGAGCAATCGCCCCTGATAGTCAATGTGGAACGTTTGACACTCAGTTTCTGTGCCCCTACGTTCACCTTTGGGGGCACCCCACCTATAAAGGGGTGTCTCCTGCCTTATCTCTCCCCTTTTGTTGTTGTACTCCATTGCTCTTGTAGTAATGTCCATGTTTTGGTGCTGTTAAGCTGTTTATAAGTTCGCAGACAATGTCCACTGGTTACATATGGGATAATCAAGTTCATTGCTGATTCCACTTCTGTGTCATATACACTTGGCACAACAATACCAAGTAAAGAATGATTAGTCAGTTTTTAATTTGGGGTCTGTACTGGTCGTTATATTCAATAGTTTCATCTCAATATCCCTCCTTGACTCCTCCACTCCTCACTTGACCCAGAAATCAATCGCGCCATCTTGAAGGATGCCCCAATTCCTCAACCGCGCTCGCAAGAGTCAAGAAGAGAGGAGTGTGACGACCCCTCCACTCCACTAGCTGTGCCTGTTTTCCTGGTTGTTCCCTCTGTTACAGGATGCGAGTCAAGGCAGAGGGTCGTCATTAACCTCATGAGCCACACCTGGGCCCAGTGTGTGTAAAGCTCACCACCTCCCAGCAGAATAGTCCTCTTCCCTCACGGCACAGCTGCTGTTCTTTTGGTTTTTCTACAGATATTTCCACACACCCAAACACGCAGATGTGACTCATTACGGACTTTCACATTCATTTGGTTATTCATCGTTATTTTGTGAGTGAGCTTTTTTTTCCAGGGTTTTTTTTTAATGAGCTTTTAACCATTTGCACAATTATCTTATCTCCCATCATTGTTGCAGCCTGAGAGCCAGGTTGTAACAGGAGGCTTTCAGAGAAGAGGGAAGGGTTTTATTCTTTGTTTTCTGATTCACCGTCCAGTCAAAAATCTGAACAAGAAAAGGACCACAAACTACTTTCTTCATTTCCCCCATTAACTTTTATTATGGATCAATTAAAGTCAGAGTCTGTCTGTCAGCAAGAAACACTTGTTACATCACTGATCGTCATTTCCATTCAGTCACACAAGGCTGATAACTTTTACAGAAGTTACAGAATTTCAATTTTCCCTGGAACATTTGGCCTCATAAGTAATTTTGAGTGTTCAGAAGACGCCATAATCATATCCTGGGTTATTAAATACTGAATTCACAATCAGAATATCAGTAAAGACAGATGCAAATAATGAACTGATAACTTAAACACATTCTGTGTCTCTGAGCAGGAGACAGTGCTGTGTATATATACAGAATGCAGGTTGCTATTCATGTGCAGGTGTTTGTCTCTGTATCTTTATCATACATTATATACGTGTACATATAACATTATGCATATGCAGACACAAACTCCAATAAAAGTCTCTATAGCTGTAAATAAAGCCGACTGACAGCTGATCCAGCTGTGATCATCATCGCAAACTGATGTCTCTTAATGTGACGCTTCAGAAGAAGTCTCATTTCTCTAAGGAGATATTTCCTTGTTTTCTCTCTCCTCACATCTCATCCTCATCCTTCCCCCACGTCTTACGATGGTGGAGCTACGATGCAAGTGAGAGAAACATGGACGCGAGATCAGGTATTGGGATGAACCCACAGAGCGTATAAAATAATGGATGTAACCCCCTTAACATCAACCATTGGTGATTTGGACCCGTTGTGAAGCCTTGAGTTTGGCATTTTGGCTGTCGCCATCTTGGATTTTTGGAGCCAGAAATGGCCATAATTGGACGAGAGGGTGGAGCTAACCCTAATGCTAGCTGCTAGCTTAGTTAGCATGGTATATTTACAGCTATGATTAACTGTGATAATGCTGATGCTGACAGTGCCAGAGCGACGCCATTGCGACGTGTACGCATTCCCGAGCGCCTACTTTTCAGGGCACGGCGGCTGAGTTTAACTGTTGGAACACAGCAGTGCGCACCTTATGTCATGTGACAAGGACCAACCAATCACAGCCAGCAGATATTTTTCCCTTCTTCTGTAAATATTCAGTCTGTGATAAATATGGAGATGTTAATCATTTTAGTGCAGGGCTGCCAGAGCTTTACATCTGTCCCATGGACAATATAGAATACACACTTACAAAACAGCGCCTGGAAGAAGATCATCTCTGCACTCAGGCTTTCAGGTAAATAGGCTATGATACAGTGCTGCTTAGCAACCTCAGAGGCAACCTGCCTCCGCACCCTTGAAAGGCATAACAGTTGCGCCCAGCGCCCGACCTTGCGTTTTCCAGGCAGTTATATATATATATATACAGCATGTGTACGGACCCTTGCAGCGCATAAAAACAGAGGTCAACAGTTCCCACGCTAATCTGTGTGCAAGGTGTATTAAACTGCAAGTAACCATGGCAACAATACTTTTGCTTAATGCTGTTTTACCAGACAACGACTTAGACAGAGAAAAGGTTTATAATTACATTGGCCTCAGACCTGAAGGTGCTGACTTTTATCACCAGCGCTTCATATTCGGTTGAAACCATCCATCAGTAAGATTCAAAGACACACATATCCTGTCAATGTGTCCTTGAGAAATAACTCCTTATTCTGCATTGTGTGCGAAAGGGAACTGCTTTCACTTTTACTAATGCAGTCTCACCTTTCTGAAGAAAATACTGGCATTGCACGTTTCTGCAAACTATGAATATATTTCATTTGCACGTTTCATATGTGTGATAGGGGATGGTGCCTCCAAAACTGGTACGCTAAGCCAAAGATGATCTTTTTCTCACCATAACCAAGCGGTGTTTGTGCCTAAACTGAACCACACATTAAGCACAGCATTATTTAAATGTAAAGTAATGTAATGTTTCAACATATAGGGAGCAACATCTGTGAGCTAGTTCAGGCAGTCAACTCGAGCTGCACTGATTCATACACACACGTCAAACATCACTCTCCTTAGTTAATCTACAAACACACCCTCCCAATTTGGCCGTCTATAAAGCTGCAAAATCTTCCCAGCTCTCTCTTTGTCTTGTCAGAGTCGCTGCTGCCCTGCGTCAGTACTGCTGCTCGCTCTTTCAGCAACACCTCCACCCCGGCATCCACCTGCAGGCTTCGGCACGAGGGGGGGAATATTTAATCATCACGATGAGGCTGGGGTCTGGACACCAAACTGTTCTGCTGTAGAAATAAACATTTAAAATGTGCAATCTGACTGAACTGCTATAATGTACAAATGTGATGTATCTTTGGGTTACAGAAACATGCAATGCCAACATTTTATGGTGAGTGGGTTGAGCTTTACTACTTCACCAAGAAATGTATCAACAAGACTTCTATCTTTATGTTTCAAAGGCCTTTTCTACCTGGCAGATATTCAGAAGAAAAACTGGATTCTTGCACTTTTTTACATGAAAATAATCATATTTTTAAGCAGAATTTAGGCTCTTGGCAGTTTCAAAAATACCATTGTCAGTGGTTTATTCTGTAATGCTCGTCCTCCTCTGCAGACTGAGAGTTCCAAGGTTTATTTTATACCTATACATCTCCAAAGTTGTTTGGTTTCTCCTCCAGTAACAGTCCATAAGCTATAAATCTCAGCAGCTGATGAGGCCGCCTGGAAACACAAAGATGCTAAAGTCAATATCTCTCGATGCAAACTCACTTTAGCTTCTCTAGGCAGTCTTTATCCTCACAGAGACACCACTTAGGCCAAAACTGCACTTCAGCTTTCACATTTCAATGCAGAATAAATCATCCAATCAGCCCCAGGACAGGTTGGTGTCGGTTAAGGACACAGAGAACCGCCTATATTCTTATCACAATCTGAAACAATATGAAAGTGGTCTGTGTTTTACAGCCTGGTCTCTGAAACTTTGAGAAAAGAATGAAAAAAAAAATCCTCCAGTTCCTCTCAGTCAGTGAAGTTGCTGGAAAGTTAACTTCAGGGACTAATGATCTGCTTCCTGTAGCTTCTATTGGACTTTCTTAACAATAGCAAATAAATCTTTTCATTCAGGCTCGGAGAATTAACGGAAGAACTATTGGCAGAATAACAATAATGTCAGCGCAGCATTGGACACAAGCTACAATATGTGATTAGGGACAACTCAACATAATCTCTATTGAATGGTCCTGCTTGTTTCCCTGCACCATCACTGTCACATTTCTTCTCTCTTATAGACCCACAAATCCCCCGGTGTTCAGAGCTGCCGTTTTCGTCCCATTAGGTCCGCAGACACGAGTCGATGCATTGACTAATCATTCATCATATTCCCTAATGTGTTTCAAAGACTGAAAAAAAAGCTTAGACTTTTGCCTTGGCAAAATCTCACAGTGAACACCCTTCCTTAGCTATGATTTGCATAATATCTTGTCCTCATTTGTAGATCTTTGAGCTCTCTGCTAACATGTATCTAACTCCATTTAGATACATGTGCCATTAGTGATTTGGGGTTTGACCTGATACAAAGAGATGCCAGGACAGGTATTGCCAACATTAACAAGATCTTTAAACGTACTTGCAGACAGACAAAAGCAGTAATGCAACTTACAATGGAAGCGGACAGGCGCTTGCAACTTGTAGGAATTTTGCATTGGCACTTTTGTCTGCACCAAGTCAAACCACAGCAAATTGATTTGCACTTCAATACCAGTTTAAATACTTTGAGTTGTGCCTGGTTGTGCTTAAAATATACCATCTCCACAGTCGAGCCACAGTGCAAATGATCACCTCCAGGTGAGTTACGATGATGGCAGATGGGCTTCGTCATCATTCTGAGAGGAGATGTTTAAATAGCCTCCACTGTGTCATCCCGTCTCTGTTTCTCAAGCAATAATCATGCCAACTAAAACCATAACTACCGCCTGAGAATCCCAGATGATCATTAGCTGGCTACCAACAACCACTAGACAGTGTAATAGTCAACAGTGCTATAGAGGACACTGCTTTTAAACGTTGCTAGACAAATGTGCCATTAGTCAAAGACATGTCCTCAAGCAGGTTGGCCTGTTGTATGGAGACACTTATGAGAGACGGCTGCCAAGCTGCAGACAACTCCTCGAGACTAACAAACAACAAAAGCGGGTGTTGTTTTAGCGAGACACTGTTTAAGCGGCATTTCCAGCAGTGGTCATGGTGACAAAACTGAGTATTTGAAGCTAAAGCGTGATCTTTGTTTAACCATAACCAAGTGTTTTTTTTGTACCTTTACCTAACTACACATAAATGACAGTGTTGTTGAAACCTAAATAGATGTTTCAACAGATCTGAAATGTACAATTGTTACATGTCTGTGGTTTGCAGAAACGTTCACTATGGCGACTAGGTTGCCAGTATTGTAGGAATGACATCCATGTGGGACGATTTCGTACCTCATGATTTAAATCCAGTGCCCTGTTGATGCAAAAAACATTGAGTTTTTAATGTAGCAAGGTGGAAAATAAGGGTGCAGAGCAGTGGTGGCTGCTGGTCTTTCAAACAGGGGAAGCTCAGTGTTAAGTTTACATCATAAAATTTGTCATATTGTAGCGAGGCAGTAACTTATAAAAGGAACATTTAATTGAAGCCGTTTTTCAACCACACTCATGCCATAGAACCACAGCAACACACACCTCACAGATTTTCAGATAACGGTGAAAATGAGCTCTATGGCTTATGGAAATAAGGAACTCCGGACGGCACTCTGTCAGCTTATGGAAATAAGGAACTCCGGACGGCACTCTGTCAGAAGACTCCACTCACAAATATCTGCATGGCACTGAGCTCGAAATGTGAAACGCTGTCAGTCACAAAGGGGTTCAGCCTTTTAGACAATTCCTGCAATCATCATACAGACAACGAGCGTCCTCTCCCGCCTACCGCTCCATTAGGTCCGAGGGAAGCTGAGCCTCCCTGGAAGTGACGATTGTGTCGCATTTATCCAATGAGCGTCTCACTTTGCTGCATGAAAAAAACCTGCTCAGCGCTGTCTCATAGGAATGCTTGGAGGCTCTGCGTCCACCGTGCTGACACGAGAATGTATGACAGGGAGGTCGCGTTTGAAAACTGGTGATAAACAGCTGATGTTTGAACATCATAGTCATGATGTGAAACGCATCCTAGTGCACGTTTAATGCAATGTAAATTCTGTAAATTCTGCTATGAAATTTTAGGGGAAGTTCCGCCTCCCTTGTTGTCTCAGAGCAATCGCCCCTGGTGTAGAGGTGGAGGTGGCGGATCAGCAGTCTCATTCCAAAGTTGCTGAATACTGGCGCTTGGGGCGTGACTTCTGCATCAGACACCAAGGAAAAAGCCATCCTTTTCAGATTAGCATGACACGTGGCCAGGCGCCACATAAGGCATGTCAACAATGTAAGTTAAGGGGGCAAAAAGTCCAAGTAAGGGTGGTGGATGGGTCCAACAATCATTGACTTTCACCCAGGAGGTTGGTGTTTGCTTCCAGTATGAATGTAACCATTTGCGTTTGTTATTGAAGAAATTTGTGGTGTTGTACTGATGTAGTGCTTTTATTTTGAAAGAGATTGAATGCAAACTGTACATTTCCTGTGAGAACAGAAGTGTGTTTTGAAGACAGAATGCATGTAACAGGCAGAAGTTGACACGGACTCCCGGAATATGAACACCTGACAAACCCAAGCTACCTTGCAGGTCACATGTAGACGTGGAAAGTCCATGATCACGTGGTGATTTGTGATGAGATCAGAGTGAGAATGTGTTCGGCGGATGCGCATGCAGCATGCCAGACCTTTTTATTAACCATATATCTTTCTGGAACCTTAATCAAGTGTGTAAGTTGCCTTACCCTGTCTCATGTCCTGTGGAACAACAGAAGCGCCGACTCAATCTGTCTGCTATTTGGTGCTGGGTAGATAGAGTGGAGTGAGTTTAACAGAGGTGAAAACAGCCGACTGCTTTACGGTAAATTTACTGTAAAACCAAAACTATGAGCGAAAAAAGGCTAAAAAGTTCCGTAAAACTGCAGAGTTGGGTGATAATTCTGTGTAGGTTTGTCACTGAGCACTTTCACTTTACACAGAGTCATTAGATTAACTGTTAATATAAAAATACAGCTTAGTGAAGCTTTCTTTATTTGGCTGAGAACCCTCTGAAGCCGCCTTGTGGACCTTTGGGCGTCCCGGGGTCCCTGCCAGTGAACCACCAACCCTTGTGCTGTGGAAAAAGATCGTCCGCACTGCGTCATTTGGTTTTAACTTTCCTCCACACAAAAAAAACAGAAACACTATCCCCAGCCACAGCAGGGGAGTAGTGCTACACCAGTCAGAGGGAATACTTAAAAGCTCTGCTCAGAAACAAAAGCATTCAGGGGGTTTTGAAGCCCCAGTGCTGCAGTATGGAGCAGAGACTTGATGGCAGCAATGGCGTCTGCTGCTCGCCTTCACACAACTGCAATGCGTCGACATCAGTGGAACATGGTTGTTTGTGTGTGTTCTCCCTCTCGCCGTCTTTGTTTCCTTCTCTTAGTTTGGCTCAGTGTGATTTACAGACTCGAACACAACACAGTCCGTTTCAACAACACACCCATTACAACTGGAATCCATCAGAACAATGAAAATCTTTCTCATTTCTCAATCTGACGAGCTTAGAGTGAACATGCTGCGTTGTTTTTACTGTACGTGTGCATGTGTGATCTGCACTGTTTCCCGTGTTCACTACAAGCAGAGATGAGGATTTAAAAGAGTTCTGTGTGGGAGTTTGAAGCTCCCTGCAGTGTTTGGGTTGTGTGGAGAACAAAGGCGGTGCATGGTTCTCATGTCTCCCATGATCCCCGGCTTCAGATCTCAATATTTTTGGAAATTGGGGCAATGAAGCAGGTCTCTGGTGAAAAGTAGAGATGGTATATAGTCTTAAGTTGCCTGAGGGTGAGGGGTGGGGGAGGAGACAGAAGACAGGGAGGAGGTTGGTGTTTTACTCAAAGTATAATAAGCAGGATTTGAGGACTTTTTCATGCGATGTGATGATATTTGAGCAAATTGTGAATTGTCAATATTAACACGATGAAACATAATTGTATATTTACTTTGGTAATCTGTGGCTCAGAGATGTCCATAAGCCCTGCCCTGACTATGTCTGTGCTATTACCAACCATGTGTCCAGTCAAACATTCACTGAATAAGATACAGAACCTCCAACTGCTTCATTCTTTCTCCCCTGTGTCAAAAGTTCAAACCCCCAAACAAATGAAGCTCTAGTGAAAGTTCAGTCAGGGAAAAATTCTTTTAATATTTAGGCTGTAATTGTTTCCTTGCATGTATGCTTATTCTCTATCTCTAGCTGTTATTGTCTGGAGCTGTCAAGTGAGTCATCAACCATTCTGCAGCTGACTCACAACCAACCAGTAACACAGAGACACACCTTCTCCTTTAAGGCTGTACACATGCTGCATTTTTTGCCCCCTCAAATTCATTGTTTTCAATGTAGACGTGCAGCAGGCACCCTGAAACGCCAGAGCAGCACCCATGCATTTCAGCAAGATGGCCACTTTTCAGACCACGACAGCTGCACCCTGAGATTAACAGAGTTTGTGACGCAGCAACGTGCATCAGATGTGATTAAGACCAACCAATCACAGCCGACAGACATCTTCCCCTGCTTCAGTAAATGTGGTAATATGGAGAAGAAGCTGATTGTTTTCGTGCAGAGCTACCCAGAGCTTTACATCTGTCCCACAGACGACAGGCCAACACACAAACAGTGCTTGGAAGAAGATCAGCTCTGCACTCAGGATTTCAAGTAAATAGTCTATGATAAGGTGCTTGTTACGGTTGCTTAGTGACCTCAGATGCAACCTACCACCGCGCTCTTGGCACTGGCACAAAACAGAAGACAAGAGTAGCAACCAGCACCCGATCTTGCATTTTCAAGGCGCTTAAGATGCAGCATGTGTACGGCCCCTCAGCTTAACATCTCACTGCTTCTGGTTTTAACTACGGTTCTTTTTCTGCCTGTAGTTCTTTCATGCTGCAGCCATGCGCACCCTCCACCTCCCCATCACCAGTCTTATTGGATTCGTCAGCCTCATGTGCCTCATCAGTCATTAGCCTCAGTCATCCTCCACCAGTGTCTGGACTCCATGGGGGGATTTATCAGTCCCTCCAGGATCTTGTGGCAAAAAAAACTTGAATTTGCTGCAAATTTTGTCAAAACTTGCAAAAAAATCGCATTTTCATGGGATTTTTTTTGCGGGAAATTGTGGCAAATGACAAAAGAAGAAAAAGAATGTGATTTTTTTTAATTACTACAAAAATAGCTGCAAATGTTTTTAATAGTTCTCTTCTTTATTTAATTAGTTTCAAAACATGGACTCCAATAAAAAATCCTGAGTGAATATTGTAGCTCTCAAACCAGACAATGTGACTGTAAAACAACATGTGAGCTACATCTTCTGTAAGCATAATATTTTAATACATTCAACACATATTGTATGCATTTAAACAATACAAATTCGTATGTCAATACAGAGCGTTTCTCCATACTGCAATGCCATTAGCATTTGATGACGCGTCTGATGACGTTTCAAATGACTGCTGGTCAGCCAGAAAATGCAGAAAAATCATGGGACTTTTGAAAAATTGCAAGCCCCCGCAAATATTGCGGACTTTAGTTGGATTTGCATTAATTATTGCGATCGCAAGAGTCTGGAGAGACTGATTTATCCTGCTGCCTCTCAGATGTCCCTCAATCACAAAATATCTCCCTCTGGTGTCCAAGTGCCAAAGACTTCTGTTGAATCTTAATCAGCACAAATCATCTGAGTATGTCTGCTCTTCCTCGACTGCAAGCAATCCAGAATGCTGCTGCAAGACTACTAACTAGATCAAACACTCTCATATTACCCCGATAGTAAAATCCCTTCACTGGCTCCCTGTTGAGTTTAGGATCCAGTTCAAAATTCCCATTCTTACTTACAGAGCATTAAATGGTCAGGTTCCCTTTTATTCAGCTAAACTACTTCACTCGTATTCTTCAGCTCACGCTCATTGAATCAAAGGTGCAAAAATTTTTCTCTGTCCCTCGCACTCGCCTTAAAGGTGCTGTATGTAAGAATGTGGCCAAAACAGTTACTGCACTCAAATTCAAAATACTGCCGCAAGTCGTGTCCGCCCCCCCTCCCCTACAGATTCGAGGTTGCTGGACAGCGGCACGCTGGAGACTGATTTGTTTGCCCACGGGCGGCNAACAGGCCAAAACACAAATTCAAAACATAAACATGATTTGCAGACTGCAAAAAATGTTTTTTAAATGTGAATATTCTGGCTGTACTATTGTTGTCGGTGAGATCAGTATGTTTTATGAACATTATTCCTTAGTCTCTGTGACATATTAGGAGGATTTTACGACTATTTGCTTTAGATTTCTTACATATAGCTCCTTTAAGACAGTTTCAGCAAAATATTCTTTTTCATAAAAGTTACAATCCACTGCTTAAATGTGGTTTACTTTTCTCCAAACTGAGGTCACTGACACAGACAATCATCTTCAGTTAGACCAAAATATCTTACAGCAAGATCCACGTTTTAGATTTTTCTGGAGCGTTCGGCAGCATCTCACCATCCTCCATAGACCACAAACCCACTGATCAGTATTCACTGCAGAATTGTGAAACTCATATGTTCAGCCCTGTCTGCAGAGAGTTAATAAGGCATACAGGTTTATAAAAATGGATGTGGTTGCAGACACGGCCTAAACAGCCCTGATGAAGTATTGATTTTTGGCCTGGTCTGGGTAATGAAGATAACTTTAAGTATTGACAGAACACCTAAACGATCCTTTGGAAACTGCTCGGCTGCCTCTGAGCGTGTCTCCTGCAAAATTTGAATGGTCCCCAGTAAATATAAATGTAAATGTAAGCAAGCCAAATTGCCCACAGTGAGATTAGGAAGCAGTGAGCAGAAACAAATCAATTTGGAGCACAGTGCACTTAAAAAAACACAAATATCACGAATAACAAGTTTGAGTCATTTATTTTGGAAAAATTACTTCAAAATGTTACCCATGTATATTTCTCACTGCTGTGTCAAATTAATCTGGTGTCTTAATCACTGGGATGGTCCTGTTTCATCTTTAACACCATGTGAAAGTCATCACAAGGGATTATTTCTTCAGTAACTCAATCAACTGATTTAACTGGCAAATTTTCTTTGTGATCGCGTTGCTAAAGTCGAATTCATGTCTTGTTGGCAGACCTGTTGTTATAACTTGGGAGTTTTTCAGGGACAGTTCCAAGATGATTATTCGCATTGCAATCTGTAGTCACACCAAAAAAATGGAAAATACAGTTTAGCTTTTTTCGGCTAAGCTATATACCAGCTACCAGCCCAGTTGCCGGACGAAAACTTTGGCATATGTTTTGGAGGGTTTTTTTGTGACCTTTTGCTTCCTTTCCATCCATGTTTGTGGCACCAATTTAGGTGTCTTTTGCAGCATATTATGGCATTTCCCAGCTGCGCCTGAGCTACGAAACTTGGGTGTTCTTCACTGACATCATGGCGTTTCCCAATGGAATTCGAGCAACGGAACCTAGGGGTTCTTCACTGACACATGACGACACGTCATGTGTTTCCCAGCAACATTTACACCACAGAACCAACTCGTCCCCACTTTCCCAGTGGTTTTTGTGCCACTAAATGTGGGTATTTACACTAAAACATGATCTTTTCCAAACTATAACCAAGTGGTTTTTGTGCCTTAACTTGACCACATGTTAGCCAAAGTGTTGCGACTTGGTTTAGCTTAGCTCATCTCTGATTAGCAGAATCTGTTGGGTTTGATTGCATTATTTGTTATATTGAATTTTATTGACACTGAAGTTTAGGCAGTGTTGGTTTTACAGCCATTTTGGCACCAGTTTGTTGATACATCTGCAAATCTTTTTGGTATGAGGGAGTTATCGTAACCATCAGCCTTTCCTCATATAGCTTTCTGTCCTATTCAGCTGCTCATCTTGTACAATATGATGCGAAAATGTTCTTGTGCCAACGCATCACACTTGTTAAAGTTAATTTCACAGTCACATAGTGGGTGCTCTGATTGTTTTGTTTTTTTTTTCGGGTGAAGTTTAGTGACATTTGGTGGAATGTGAGTTTCTGTGTCACTCTTGGTGGCTATACAGGTAAATACAGGTAAATGTGTGTCATGTCACTCAATGAAACATTGATCTAAGAGTCCATACGTCGACTTACAACAACCTGTTCGGCTGTGATCATCTCGTTCCGATTTGTCGGCATTTTTGTGACAGTTTGTCTGTCGATGTTTTTCTGGCTGTGAAACGGGATGACAACACTCTCTTTCTTTATCGTGCCCACCGTGCTCTGATTGGTTCGGCTGATTGTTCAACCAGGGAAACAGTTTTTCATAAGCTAACACATTATTGTTGCCCGCTTTCCATAGCATGCCATAGTATTTAAGATTCTTTAAAAGCTTCTTTCTTCATGGATGGATTACTGAACAGGCCCAGGATCCTAAAACAATAGGGCCCCGCCTGCCCTTTACCTGCAAAATGTCACGTACCTAACAGGAAAATAGTCAAAATGACCACAAAGGAAAAAAAAAAAGACACAAAGGGACTCACAACAACTACAAAAGGGGCCAAAGAACCACAAATGATTACAAAGCAATGCAAAGCAACAGCAAAGACATTCAAAGTGACTCCAAAGAGACGCGAAAGGACTACAAAGTACTTTAAAATGACCACAAAAAGACACAAAACAGCAACACAAAAAGGTTTTCAACTATAAAGTCTGTGTGTGTTGCTCCTATATAGGAGAGGGAGTTGAGCCCTTCACACGTCAGTGCCCAGGGGCCCATTGTCTAATACTGCGCCCATGCTTTTTCCTACCTTCTGATTCTGCTGCAGTGATGCGTGAGATAAAATGAAACTGCAGAATTAAGCATTTCCTCTGTTTGTGATTTGAGTACACGAGTAGCACTATAGATCCATTTTTGATTGCTATCAAGTGTTTTTCTAATGAGCACGGACTGAGGCCTCTGGCTATGAATATAGACATGGTAATTTTGTATTTGGCTCTCGTCTAATCACAAAACCAAAGAAGCAGTATCCTCCATGATACAGAATCATTGTCTGATCAAAAAATAATTTAAATCCCCTCTTAAACAAAGACACAAGCTGCTCCTGCACAGTCGCTTTTATCGTACAACCGAAAGCACTTGTGTTGGGAAGTTATGTGAATCTAAAGCAGGATGTTAAATTATTTTTTTCAATAAAAGATACATATATATATATATATGTATATAGCTTTAGTGTATTTTCCTCCCCTGTTTTTTACATGTTCCACCTCCTGAAGGTCCTCTGCTGTTCAGAGGTTCAGGGCTGCTAAGCATTTTGGAAGATAACTCGAAAGATGAGGACACAAGATAAGATGTTTAAGGAAAGTCATCCTTGTATCTAAAGCCTCGGGATATAACAAGGACAGATAGGGGAGCACGCCACAATAACACAACTGCCACTGTATACCCTTTGAGATACTGTACACACTGACAGTGTCGTACAAGTGCCTCTTCACCGCCCTCCTGTTGAAAAACACATCTTTTCATAGTAGCAAGCAACTCTTTATGTGCACCCATTCAACCTGCTTTCACAAGGCTTAGTGTTCGGCACGCTACAGGACGCGATGCGAGGACAACAAACAGCTTGTATATTTCAGCTTCATCCGGAGCATCACAGGAGATTATAGAGAGCAACATACATCGGAGAAGTCTCCGTATTGCTGTGTTTGAGTCTAATCTGGTGTGAAAGGAAGAGACAGAGGGGGCTTCACATGTGTTTGCCTATTTGTCTATTTATACATGAGTGCAGGCATCCATGTATTTTTGTATGGAAGGATGCCAGAGCCTATGCAACATCCAGTGCATGTATCTATTTGTATGTAAAGACGTTGAGAAACTACAGATAACATACAAAACAGCCCCAAAACATATGTTTCAACATTCAAATGAATGAACCATCTCAGATCAGATCTAGTTCTCTTCATGCTACCCAACAGGAGACTGACTCTGTGGCTTCAATGTTTAATAGTAATAATAACAATAAACTTTAGCTTCAATGTTTAATAGTAATAATAACAATAAACTTTATTTATATAGCACCTTTAATCCAAGAAATGGAGCATAAAGTGCTTTACAAGTGCTCTGACGTTTGGTCATGGACTTTCCGCGTCCACATATGACGTCCAAGGTACCCTGGGTGTGTTTGTTGTTGATGCTCTGAGACGCCATGTCAAGTTCTGCTTGTTACATGCATTGTCTTCTTTCAAAATACACTTCTGTTTTCACAGGAAATTTAATGTTTGCATACAGTCTCTTTCAAAATAAAAGCCCTACGTCGGTACAACAATGCAGATTGCCTTTTCTTTTTCCTTCAGCAACAACCCACGTGGTTAGGTTCAGGAAGAAGGAACAGGGTTTGGCTTTAGAATCTGTGTTGAATGTTGTTAAGTCGGACTTTTGCTGCCTTAACCTTTTCAAAGCTAAGCCTATTTTATAGGCCTCTGCTTGAAAATTGCAATCCCATAATGAAATGAATATATCTCTGCAACCACAAGGTCTATTTGAATACTTTTGGTGTCATGGTAAAGGGAACACTTGTGAGATTTGTTAAGATGTGTAAATATCAGTATATGTGTTCTATGTGAGGAGTAAATGAAGATGGCACACAGCACAAATGAAACATTTTGAGGTTCGCCTGAAAAAAAAAAAGCATTTTCAGGATGAGTATCCCTTTGGAATGATGCAGCTGCAGCTCTAAACCTCTATCACATCATAGTACAATATGTGAACATTAACTCTGCAAAGGCTGATTCTGATAAAGTGAAGCACAACAATACAAGAGAGGTTTTAGTACAGAAAATTCAGGCGAGCTCTCCAAAATTGCACCATGTTTGCATGTGACTTTTGTCATATACAATCCTATATCTTTCATTTTTTGTTTCTGTAAATCCCTACTCATATTTACGATATACACATACAACTGTCTGTTTGGAGTTGGATTTGTTGTTGTTTATTTAGTTGTTGTTTGAGCTATGTTTGGGGCATGTAAAAAGGTTTTTTACAGCCTTGTAGTCCAGGTTCTGCTGTTTAATTTGATGTGCAGCATCACTATATTCTTCGTGATCAGTGTATTGTTTCACACTGTGCTTGCAAAGTCACTCTCAAAGTGCCCCAATTGGGGGACTTTCAGGCTCCCCCTGACGCAGCAGGGTGTTGTTAAACTATAACGGCAACCGGCCGCGTGTCATACTGACATTAAAGGACGCCTTTTCCTTGGTTTCTGACGCCGCAAGTCACTGCCCAAACGCTCGATGACTTCGGTGTGAGACCGGGCTCAACGCATGATCTCCAAGACTGATGTGAAACTTCCTCCCTTTAATGTTTGTTTTGAACCAGTTTCACACACAGTCAGAAAGACCAACCAACTTTTAAAGATGATTGATTAAGATGTCACGATCAATCGTATCAAATGCTGCGTTTGGATCTAGGAGGACAAGAACTAAGATTTCATTTTCATCAGAATTTAGTCAGAAATCAAAGTAAAAGTTCAAATTGGAGCTAAAATGTCACTCTACTTAAAAGAAGCTCCAACATGTGTGAACATCCACTGATCGGTCTAATGAGAGGGTGTCGTGTATGTACGTGTGAATGCCTGTACGTGGACATGCTGTGTTTATGTGTGTGTGAGACTTAAAGTTCATACAGTGTATCTGTGTAGTCTGGCAGTGTGTAATTAAAGTGCACATTTAGCCGCGGTGCTTCCTATGTCCGCCTTAAAGGTGTCAGCTGCTGGGAGCAGTCCTCTTTATGTGTGATGGATGCTGTAATTACTGCAGACGGGAGAGCTGGCGACTAAAGTTGGCTGGAAATAAAGTGCAGTTTGGCCTCCTCATGTGACCCTTTTATCAGGATCCACATCTCTGTCTGCCAACAGTTGCAAGCCATTTACAAACTTTTCGTTTTTTCAGATCAGCAGGTTTTGTTTGTGACTCAAATCCTGAGGAGCTTGAGATAACTTTGCAACTCCATCACCGTGAGTCCCGGGACAAATCGCCCTCTGGGCGCAGCTTTGCAGATGCCGCAGACGTATGGCCTGCCTCAGAATCTGTCACTTTAATTTAACTACATCAAAGGATAAATCTGAGCTGTGTGAATAATGCATCCCACCGTGGGAGGCAGGATACGACTCCTGACAGCTGTGTTTTGGGGAACCTGCAGAGAGAGAGAGAAACCCAGAGACAGAGAGAGTGACAGAACGAGCGAGTTGGGAATTCCTCGACTTAATTGCATTGTGTTTGAAATCCCCAAGTTCCTCAATTTGTGAACTCTCTGAAATTATAAATGAAAAACTTTTTTGTGCTTACGTGGCTGAAATTGGATCGTTTTCTGCTGACAGAAGACGTTTCTCCTGCAGGTAAGTGGAGGATTGTTGTTGTCAAATCTCAACTAATGGTGACAAACTGTTCCAAGGATCTGGATTCTGAGTGGGTAATGCCGCACATGCTGCACAACAGCAGCAGATGTGACTGGGTTTTTTTCCTTCAGTTGACCTGGTGTGAGGGAAAAGATGAGTGACAGGAGGTACGTATATGGAATTAAGTTTTGTCGTCCTACACTCAGCATTTCGCTCACAACAATGAACAGAGGTGCACTGGTGTTGAGTACCCTGTAGCTACATATAGGTTTACACTTAGCAGTAGTAGTAATTAAATGAGACCGAAGGGTTGACTGACCCTGCTGGATCAAAACAGCCCAATAGCCAGAGGAAAATGTTGGCATTGTCCATTTCTGCAAACCATGCATACGTTACATTATTACGTTTCATGCATATCACGTCAACGTTTCTAAAGAGACATAGTATATGAGCTGACTGTCACTGGGAGGTGGAGGGGATGGTGGGTGGTGCCACACCTGAGCGACATGCCTGTTTTTTGTGACCTCTTGCTGTTTTTCAAGCAGCTTTTTAGCCCCCAAACATGAATGCTTTTTAGGGACATTGGCTTTTTTTCCAGTATCTTTTTAGGTACCAACAATTCCTGCTTTTTAGGGACATGTTGTTGTTTTCCAGCAGTTTTTCAGCTCCCAAACTTGGGTGTTTTTAGCGACTTGTCACTCTTTTTCCAGATGCTCTATAGGTACCAAATGCGGGTGTTTTTTTTTGGTTTTTTTAACCAACCCTTGACTTTTTTTCCAGTGGTTTTATAGGCGGCAAAAGTGAGTGTTTTTTAGGGACCTATGGCTTTTGTCAATTTTTTAGGCACCAAACGTTTGTGCTTTTTAGCTGAGACAAGTGGGTGTTTTTTAACAACTTACAGCTCTTATTCCAGCGGCTCTTTAGGCACCAAACGTTTGTGCTTTTTAGGGATGTGTTGCTGTTTTTCCAGGAGCTTCTCAGCCCCTAAACTTGGGTATTTTTAGCAACTTGTAGCTATTTTTCCAGTGGCTTTTTTGGCACCAATTTTGGCACCGATTTTTTTTTTTCAATGGTTTCATAGGCACCAAATGTGGGTGTTTTTAGGGACCTATAGCTTTTTTTCCAGCAACTTTTTAGGCACTAAAGGTCTGTGCTTTTTTTTTTTAGCAAACTATGGTTCTTTTCCAGCAGACATATAGGCACCAAATATGTTTTTTAGGGTCCTGTCACTATTTTTTAAGCAGCTTTTTAGCCTCCAAAAGTGGGTGCTGTTCAGCAACATATGGCTTTGTCTTCCAGGGGCTTCTTAGCCACCCTCAAATGTGGGTGTTTCTGAGCAAACAGTCACTGGTTTTTCCTAACTGTAACCGAATGGTTTTTGTGCCTAAACCTAACTAATTTTTAAATTTTTGTTTTTAATTTAATTTTATATACTTTATTAATCCCCGAGGGGAAATTCAATTTTTCACTCTGTTTGTCAATTACACACAGGTCCGAACACACACATGCACAAACTGGACCTA
>NC_065509.1:39504655-39553230 GCF_006386435.1 Epinephelus moara
GCACCTCTCCAGCTACCAGTCCACGCTCCATATTTTTGGTCCGGACAGGGACTTGAACAGACGACCCTCCGGTTCCTAACCCAAGTCCCTATGGACTGAGCTACTGCCGCCCAAAAGTTGTGTCGTTGTGTCCACCACATAATAACTTGCAAATGTAACATATCCATGGTTTGCAGAAACATACAGTGTCGACATTTATAGGCGAGTTGTTTGATTCAAAAGACCAGATACAGATACAGAAAGCTTTATTTATCCCAGAAGGGCAATTCAGTCTCTACAGTCCACCACCATCTAGACATACAACCATTCATACAACAATAATAACCTACATGGCAGGAGTAGCATGATGTGGCATGGGTTCAAGTACAATTAATATACAGCAGACAGCAGAATAAATAGTAATGATAAGAGAATAAGAGAATAAATTTTTTTTTTTTTTTAAAATAGAGAATAAAATAAGATAAAAATAACAGCCCAGAATAAAAAGTAATATGTGCTTATTAAAAACACATATTAATAAATTTAAAAAATGTAAAGACAGTGCCAAACTAAAAAATGAGTACTAAATAACTGAATAATAGTAACTGTGTGAGTTCTCTGGCATTACATCTTTATTAGATAGCTAAGAAGAACAAACTTGTGTATTATATTATTATTACTGTATGGTTTTTTTTCAGCAGATACTGAAGCCTAAAGAAAGCAGAGGCTCCTGAAAAGCCAAAAAGTTTGTTCAGCGTGTATTTACTGTGATTTTGTTCCTGACAGAAAATAATAATAAACAGTGTTTGGGTTGAACTCTCCCTGTTGACCATCTCTGTGTCCGGACACCTGCAGAAACATTGCAGTTTGTTTTCCCAATATAAGCAGAGCAAATGTAAATCTCTCTCTCTCTGTATACAGCTCAGGGTTTGAATTACAGAGAGAACAACAAGTTGTTAGGGTTTCCTCACAGTGAATACAAACCCTTATTTTTCACCTTCATTAATCAGGTGATGGGTTGTATTGAGAACATATGATAAGTTGGTCCAAGGCCCTTTACACTCTTAATCTGACCAGATATACTGCAGGCCCCATGTTGGTTGTGTAGGATAAAAAAAATTATAAGAGCTCTTTCAATTTAGCAGTCTAATTGGAAATAAAAATAGCACATTTTAAATATTTTAATAAATGCTGACTTTATTTTTGACAGTTGTCAAAATATCTGACAATATTGTCTGTAACACTTTCCGACCACTCAGCTTTCAGAGTCTTTCAGCGCGCTCGTCTCTCTGTGTCTGAGGTTGATTCCTGGCTTACTGAGCGGCTCTACTGGAAGTACGTGACTAATGTGCAGCTTAATCAAGGTAATCGTTTGAAAGGTCATCTAATGAGTAGGAGTGAAGATCATATGTTAGCCTTTATCCCTCACAGTGGGATGTCATGGTGAGCAGGGAACACCTACCGCCTCCTGTCAAAACATTAGCTCATGTTAATTACCTCAAGAGATCTCCTTGTTTCACCAGTTCAGCCGCGGGCCACGAGAAGAAGTGGAGATCAGATACAGATGACTTTTTAAATATCCTGTAGGATGCATACTGTGTATATGATGTTATTTAAAGCAGAATTCAGAAGCTTCTGAATGGACTCATTTCAGCTATATGACTTGTCAAACATCTCAGCTCAGAATAGATAATACAACTATTAACACATGTTGCCACTCTGCTTTCTAGAAGATACGTTTAAATACTGAGAATTTGAAACACATTGAGTGGGAAGTGTAATGCAGCATGATGTTTACACCATAATCAGGTAATGTCTTTAAAGTGTTAAATGTCTAGTGTGTAGGATTTAGTGGCATCTAGCAGAGAGGTTGCAGATTACAACTAACTGAAACTTCCACATGCCAGACATGGAGAAGAACTATGGTGGCCAACACAAAAATGCAAATGACCCTATCTAGAGTCAGTAGTCCCTTTTACACTGCCAGATTTTCGCTGAATGTTGGGCCGTTTTGCCGGCCAGCTGCAAGCGTTTAGACACACAGAGCGGAATTGGCGGGTTGATCCGAGGTGCCCAGTTTTCCGCCTCGTAGGGTAGACATATTGGTTGAACCTTTTTAGTTTAAACAGACAGAGGCGCCCTTCCGCCACGGGAGGGGCTGTTGAAGACTTGTGGGAGGAGCTGTTGATGACGCCGCACGTGCGACCCACTGGCGGTGGATAAACAGGAAACAGCTGATAGCAAGAATGAGCAGCTAGTAGCAAGAGGAAAACCTGAAAGACACTGTAAAGATGAGCAACTGGGGAGACAAGGAATTGCGCGCCCTCCTTGTCCTCGCAAACGAAGAAGCAATTTACGAGAGAATTGCTGAAGGACTGACCAGCTGCGGCTTCCTTTCCACTTCACTGTTTACGTCACACGCTGAGCTACACGTTTTGTTACTTGCTCACGCCCCTCATTGCCCTGAAAAAGGCGCATCCTGTATAAACAAAAGAAGGTAGGCGGCATTTTGCTGCACTCCCCGATTTAACTTATTCAGTCACTTATTCTAACGTATTTGCGACAGTGAAATTACATCTGCACTTCTGTCATTGTTATTTTCACAGTTATGTCCTGCTGTTGTTGTTTGTAACATTTATGATCATTTTGTTCACTTAATCAATCAATATTCCTATTATTACTATCAACTGGTCATCAGTTACTTGAATGCACTGTCATCCATTATTGTGACTTCTGACAGCTGTCAATCAGCTGTCAAGCCGTCATCTGTTTGCGGCTCAGTAGATGTGATGTATCGTCTGCTGCGCAGAGGATTGTGGGTTAGAAAAGCCAGATGCAGGCTCACATACTGCAAAATCAGACCAGATGTAGTAGAACATCCTGGTATTTATGGCACTGCATTTGACATACTGTGTATTGGGACATGCTAAATCTTTTTCTGACATACTATATAGTATGGTAGTGTGGGTATTGGAACCCACAGTCTGTCACACCTGTCTCCCTTCAGTCTCGTTAGTCTTTCCCTGTTCCCAGAGTCTTCCGTTCACACCTGTGTTGTGAGCCCCATTTCGCCAGTGTCCACCTACTCCAGCTGTGTCTCGTGCTTGTGATTAGTCCTCTGTGTATATACCTGTGTGTCCCTTTCTTCCTTGTCACTTCATCCCTGTGTTCATGGTGTCATTTCTTCCTAGTCGCTTGTGTTCCATTTTGATTTCTTCCCTGGTTTGTCTCAGTTTAGTTTTGGTTCTCCTTTGTGTTGGACTTTATGTTTTGTTACCTGCCTGTTTTGATGATTTTTTATCAGCATTAAAGTTTGCTTTTTGTTTAACCTTCAACCTGCCTGCTGCTCTGCATTTGGGTCCTTCCTGAACTGATTCCTGACAGTTAGCTATCATACCAAACATTGTCTGAGAATACATTGATCAAGGATGTAGATGAGGTGGTGTGTGGTGTTGCATTAAATCTAACGTAATGCTACTAAATACTTCTACTACTTGCTTCCTCCCTTCCTTGTTGAGATGCATTACATTGTCCCTGCCTTAACATCACTTTGATTCCAGTGGGTGCTCACAAAAAGCCCAATACATTTACTTTAAATACTTACGACTGTGCTTTCCCTCACTGTAACATATGTATAGTGAGCTGAAAACTCCACCAGTCACATTATTGGCACCAGCAGCAGTAACAGGAGTACTATGAAACTCTTCCTGATTTCTGACTCCTGAGTGAACCGTTGTTGCAGCAGATTGCGTTTTTATGTTCCCATGAATCATGATCTCAGTTGGCTGCAGTCACTTTCATCAGCCACAGCTCACTCCTTACAACTGCAACACACTGCCAGTATTTAAGGCCAAGGCTTCTTTAAATGAGATATTCTCCATTGAAACAAGACACAAACACTGTGTCTGTATCTATAGGACGATCACTGGACTGGAAAAGTCAAAGATCACCTTCAGGCCGAAGCATGAGTAGATTAAATTAGCCACCAGCATAATTAGTTGACTGGGTCAGGCTGTGTTTATGTTTCCCATAAGTCATTTGGAATTGCATTTCCATTAATTAATTTTCACTTACTATTTTCCCAAGATATATATACTGGATGATTTACTCCTGCCAGCTCAGCCGAGGACAGACATCTGCTCCTCCAATGACTCATGTCCACTTTTAGTAGTTTTATTACTTTTAAATATTTTGCCAAATTAACTGATTTCCAGAGTTCTCCTTCCTCTCCTCTTGTCTCACTTCGTGTCCTCTTCTCCCATTTTTTCCAGCCCGTTGCCATTTGTCATCAAAGTCGACTTTGTCACACCCCTCAGTGTGTGATATCGACACCAATGGCAGCCTTTGGTGTCTTTATGACACACACCAGGCTTTTAATTAACTCCAGTGTAAACCCATCCACGGCAATACTTGTGTCGGACCCAAAAGCAGCACCGTAGACAAGTGTATAATGAGCTTTAATGCACTGCTTAGATAAGTACAGAGAGAACAAACTGGTGAAGCAACTGAGAGAGTGTCTACGTTTCAGGAAAACCAGTTCAGTCCAAAGCTCTTGGGTTGGAATGCTGAAGCTGAAAACCGGTGAGTAGTCGGTGTCCGCCAGTTGCACACACAGCAAACAGTTTAATCATGTGCAATGGTACCGTGCTGGAGTAGGCAGAGGGCGATGTCAGATGAGCAGGAAATCCAGAACCAGGAGTACTCACAGGAGAAACGGCCACATCAGTGCGAAGCCGACCGTAGACAGAGAAGGGCTCGTCAGCAACAATAATGTGTGGAATCCATGGTGCACACACAAAGGCAGAATGTGCAGCCATACGACAAAGCAATCCACAACACAAAAGTGCATAAACTCACAAACAGCCAAGGGAAACAGGCAAACAGGAACCAGGAGAGCCAAGGCAGAGCTCTTGGTTAGGAACAGAAGGCTGAGTGGTTTACCGGGAGCAGACGAAACAGGAGAATCAGGGGCAGGCAGGGTCGGCAATGAGGAAGCAGTCCGGGAACAAACACTGGAAAGTCTTGCATCAAAATGGCGAAGAACAATCTGGCAAGGAGAGTCTGTGAAGCTGGAGTCTATAAAGTGCCCACTGTGACAGTCAACCTGGTTCCCTACAGGATTTTTGTATTGGATTATGGATTATTGCAGAAAATAAGCTCTGTGGTAAACAAACTTTTATGGTACTTACACATTAATCTTCACAGATGAACACCACTTCTATCATTGTTGAAGCCTAACTGCAAACGCAAGAAGTAAAAAGCTAATTTTAGGCTATGAACAAATTATACTATGGTCACATGACTTCAACGTTGCCATCAAAACTATAGTCTCATTTAGCCACTTGTTAGCAACTGTCTTTTTTTAAGACACATAAAAGCTTTGACATTTACATGTGGGGTGTTTACTGATGTATTTTATATTGTAGAAAAGAACACAAAAGTCTCTTCAGCTTGTGTTAATTGAAAACCTTATTTTAGGCATCAAACAAAAAGCCCATTGACTTTGAGACGAGGAAACTGGAAGTGCCAAAATGCTAATTTTTTCCCAGTATTAAGACTCATTCCTGGGGCACTCTAGTCTTGTTGCTGAACCTAACCCAACCGTTTCACAACAATAACCACGTTACAATGTGCTTCAGCTGTGTGTCACGTAGAAACACTAAAGGGTGCCCTGTGCATCGCTATGAGACACAGAGGGGTATGACAATTCATTAATTTATGACAAGCTGGGAATAAAAACAAGTTGTTTTTCCTCTGCTTCCTCTCCTCTCCTTCACCCTTTTTTAATCTCCTCCTGCCTCCTCTCTTTTACTTGTCTTCTTCCTCTCCTTCACTCTTTTGTCTTCTTGTTTCCTCTCTTTTTTTGGCAGTTTTATCTCCTCATCTTGTCTCCTCTCCTCCTTTTCACTCCGTCCCCTCCTCTCCGACACTATTTTTCCTCTCCACCTCGCAGCAGACTCGGAGGACTCCTGTGGATATTGAAAGGTCAGTGAATGTGGGACCATTAAATGCAGACACACGCATCAGTCCCAAAACACCATAACATTATGGCAAGGACACACATAGCTACACATACACACACACACACACACACACACACACACACACACACACACACACACACACACACACACACATTTTCAAGTAGGCTACACACAGATACACAAACCCATCGCCAGCCCAGCAGTTCAGTGTGTGACACTAACTCTAAACCAGCATGTGAAGGCTGACATGTTTTTGAAAGAAGAAAGCCACAACAGGTGTCCTTTAACACACGACAGGCCCACGCCTTCACATATAATGTGATCCATAGGCTGTGACATTTAATTCACACTTTATACAGTTTGTGGCGCAACGCAGAGAGAAGCTGAGAGTAAGTGGTGCATCTTTGGAGGAAAATGCACATTTGGTTGAGGTGATGTCACCTTAACTCACATACAGATAACAACAAGTATCCCACTGTGAGATTCAAGATGGTTTCTATATTTAAAAGATATGTCACAGAGGGGGAAGAGGGGAAGAATAAACTCATACAAACTTATGTTAACAGGAGCTCACATTTAATTGTTTTGGCTTCCACTATACCTATCTTTTTGGTGTTATGTTAATTTTAGTAACGCTCAACACTTCCTGCAAAAAAACTCAAATTAGAAGACTTTATAACTAAGTAAGTACACAATGTGAGGTGCAGCTAGGCGCCAGCCTTCGGAGCTGAAAAACAGAGACAATGCAGAAGTGCTAAAAACTGCAGTTCCTCTAATGGCCACTTGAGGCTGGCTCCAGAAGTGAGTAAATCCCCATAGACCCCCATGTTAAAATGTCCAACTTTACAGCCTTGTACCAACAAAAATGTTTTGGTCTCTAGAGCTTGTGACAACTGTATGGAAGTGGAATTTCATATATTTCATCCGATTTGTATTTAAACAAGGCTTAAAGTTACGCATATTTAAGGGTGGAGCTGCTTGAGTGACAGGCTGTCTGCAAGGCGTCGCTACAGTCTACTTCCCTTTTTACACAGGGATCACGCTCTATGGCCACAACAAAGCCCCTTCTTTATACCTTCTTCATATTTTTACACAGAACCAAACACATAACACTATAACACATCGTCAGCATCTAGTGTGACGAAACATATGCGCTAACATAGCGCTTTATAGACATTAAAAATGGCATAATATGGCAATAACAATCATTTACCATCCTTGTTATATGGCAGCTGATCTCGTCCTCTGCTCCTGGAGCCCAGGTTTTTCCAATTTTCTGACATTTTCGGCCACTGTTCTTCTTCTTTGAGTTAACTGCTAACTGCTACAAGCTACTTTTTAAATGTCTCGTGGTGGGTTTGCACACATAACACACTGTCAAAAAGTCACACCTGTGCTGCCCCTGATCCCATCCTGTTGGCTGTCCTGTTCATACAGAGGTTGTTTCGGTGCTGTCACTACCTCCTTTCCTGGCTCAGAGGCAAGACAACTCTGTACCCCCACTCCAGAATTGTACCTTTTTATATAGAACTGCAAGGCGGACTAACAGTGCCTTGGACAGGCAGGAAAAAGATCCACCCCTCGCTCCTCCACAGCTACAACCTCTCACCCAAATATGGTCACTTCTGGCTCCAAAAATTAAGATGGTGAAGGCTGAAATGCTGAACTCAAGGCTTTAAAACGGGAGTCCACAAACCAATGGGTGACATCATGGTAGCTACTTGCATTATTTTATATAGTCGATGAGTGCTTCTTCAATATGAGACCATCAAAATTAGAATGTGTCACTGAAGTTGTTTCCAGCACACTATGCTTTTTTTAACTAAA
Organism: Epinephelus moara; assembly: GCF_006386435.1. NCBI lineage: Eukaryota > Metazoa > Chordata > Actinopteri > Perciformes > Serranidae > Epinephelus > Epinephelus moara. The sequence goes on from NC_065509.1 coordinate 39,512,446, forward strand.
TTTTTGTCACTGTCTTGCCTTCATCATGTAGGTTTCCTTTTTTTTAGGGATCCAAAAAGCAGCCTCAGACATCATTCTGATGTGTTTCAGTGTTAATGGATTCACTTTTAAAGACCTCCATGAAAGAGAAGGATCGTGCCCTTTGAGCTGCTGGAAGGCCTTTAATGTGAAATATCTAAGCAGGAAGTGTAGCTCAAAGAGTGACACCATCTAAATTAAGAATTCCAACATGTGATTTTCATGGCCTTGGAGACTACAATCAATATTTACAAAGATGAGCTGCTCTCTCTGAAAGCCAGAAACCAGAGAAGGAAGTCTCAAACCTGTGATGTCATATAGGGTATAAATTCTGGAGCTCCAAAGACAAGAATGGGAGCCTGATTTCATGGACCCACAGAATGTTTGGTTTCTTTTTTAACACCCAAATCAGCTTTATTGGTGGTGTTCTCTGCTGTGAAACAGAAAATGTACCCAGACTCAGATTACTCCCCCGGGTGCTGTCAGTGTCATCTGGAACATCTTTCCCAATCCATTGATTGACTTTTTTTTTGTTGTGTCCTCCAAGGAGTATTTAAAGTCTAATTTCCTGGATATGTATATATAGCAGTGTTGGGATCTTTCTTACATGGAAATTGAAAGCTTGGCAGAACAGGTAGTGATGTGTGAGGTGGCACTGACTTGCAGGATTTTCTTTCATCAGGGATTACAAAATGTTATCTGCTTCTTCAAATACCCTTGGAAAGAGAAGTGGGACATTGTGGCTGAATTTAGATCCAGATTTAAGGTCATATAACTCCCACATCTGTTAAAAGCATTTATCAAATATTAGTTGCTATTTGATAACAGATTACATGACTGTATGTAACATTCTCTTTTTGATCGAAATAACATTATGCTCTGAGTCAGCCTGTGTGGTTAAATAAGGGTTCAATGTGCGCAGTGTGTGAGGTGTGAATGTCTGTTGTCTCATCTTCCCATTAAACATGCCTCTGCAAAGAGTCTGTTCTCCCTCCTGCACTCTGGCGTAAATCTCTGATCCTCCTGAGAGTCAAACATCTGTGCTCCAGTCTGCCATGAAGTCCCATCACATCCTGGACCCCAGACTCATTTTGCATTGCTCTATTGAGCAAGTGAACAGGCACTAGCCTCAGTAAGATCTAACTATGTAGGTAAAAGTATATTATTTTTGTTTGAATTTTTAATATGTGGTTATAATGATTCTGACACTGTTCAGTTTACCTGCATCAGTGTCTTTTACAGCAGCAGCAGCAGCAGCAGCAGCAGGCACCTGTTTTCAGTGTAAAAGCTCTTATAAATCCACTGTAAACCACATCAGACATTAAGGCCCAGTGATTGGCTGCCAGCCTACTACTGCAACTAGTACTCACAGTGGCAAAGCATGAGTTCATCAGTGGCTTTCAACACCACCCTTGGCAAATACAATGAGGAGTTCTACCCCCTCTCACCCCTCTCCTTAGAGGCAGGATGTTGGACTTTCGTTCTACCTCCGTCATGTATCTTGTTGACATGTGCATGCCTCCCCTGTGTTCATTTGTTTTTACTAAGAGAGAGTTTGAGTTACTACAGCCATTAAAGGGAAAAATGAAACTTGGCCAGTTTTCAACCGGCTCTGTCATTGCAGTGTGCGCAGATGAATGGTTTGGATTGCCCTCATTCCTTGAGCGCCCGGAGCTCCCTGCTAATCTGCCAGCAGAGGTCTGCCAGACTTGACTTCCCCTCACATACTGCAAGCACCTTGAGCTCCCCACTCATTGCCTACACACCCCGAACACACTGCAGTGACAAAGAGCTGGTTGAAATCCGAAAAAGTTTTCCTTTAACTAGCCATATCCCTTTTTTTAATCTACTGTAGTTGTCATATTTCACTAAGATGGACCTTCAGTACTGTACTCATTGTGTGTGCCTCCTGTGAGTACTTACCTGCTGGCGTCTTGATCCTCCTCTTGGCCTCGACCTACCCTCTGCCAGTCCCCCACTGGTTCGTCTACTTGGACTGTGTGCTCACCTGATTCCGGATCTTCAGCCTCCATGACTATGTCTACTGCCTGCTCCTACGTGGTACCATTCCCTATTGTTGAACTGAACTGTTTGTTTCTCCAGGACTACGCCACCGCACACTCATTTGTGGGGAGACTTTGCTGTAGTGTTAAACTGTACTGTGTGCTGATTACCTGTCCTGCCCTGTGCCTGCTGAGTCGTGACATGAAGCAACAATTACCAACTGTTCCTGGTTTTCTGGTGTTGAAATTGGGTCTCAACACATCCTGTTACAGTCTCTTTCAATGGCGCTTGCTCGCAGTAGGCCGGCAGATGATCATTAGGCCTTGATGTCTGGCAGCCTGCTTTCGTCATGTGAAAGTGGACGAGGCCCCATTCATTTCTAACAGAGTTAATCACTGGGCATATACACAGAGAAACTCTTCCTGGACTTCCTCGTGCTTCTGCTTTTTTGGGTGTACAGAGCATGCTCAGTGTAGCCCTCCTCCAGCTCAACTCTCCAAATGTTACTGGACCAACTAGTTTTTTGTTGTTGTTGTTGTTGTTGTTGTTGTTTTTTTCATTTCAGTCATTTTGTGGGGTTTGTGATGCTCAAAAAAATGTATTTTCACTAATTGTGTATGGGGAAAAAAAGCTTTTTCAGGCCAGTGTTCATCATGTGATGATCCTGGAAGAAGAAACACTGAGTGTGCCACTGTGCCAAAAACACCTCACAGCCCAGTGCTGTTCCTGTTGGCTCAGTCCAGCACAGACAGCTGACAGACACAGTCAGTGACTCTGGTGAACATAATGGAGCATTTAGAGCCAGATTTTTCTCATAGAGTGATAATACATCAGTGTTGTGTTTACAGCTTGATCTGTTGCCCCAAGTGGCCAAAAATAAATAAATAAAATTAATTGATGATGGTGGAAAATGCGAAGTTTCAATCCTTTGAAAAACAGTGTGATAGAGACTTTGTGCCAGTTTGTGTGCTCCGCAGTTTCATAAACATTTTTCTCTGGCTGGAGAAAATATTTTTCACAGTCACAGCAGCCCAGCAGCCTTGAGGCATTGTACCTCAGTGGACGCTGTGGCTTCAAACAAACTGCAGCCACACAGCGTGTTCTTCTACTTCACTTTTGGAGTGACACACCGTTGCAAGGTCCTGTTGGAGAAACGGTCTTTGAAGGAAGCCTTGTCACAAAGCCACAACAGCCCGCAGGCCTCCATGCCTCAGTGGATGCCACATTTTGCTGTAGTCTGTTGCTCCCTGTGTGTGACGGACACCGTGCCGTTGTCAGTAGCGAATAGTGATGATAGGAAGACCCAAGTTTTGGCAGCTGCTGACAGGGATCCGCTCTCAAGGCAAACACCCAGTCTTGTTTAATTCAAAGCCCTTCCACCGAAAGTTGGCTCAAAGTCGCAGGGCTCTAACAAGCTTTAAAACTTCTCCTGAAAGCTTTCATGTCAGCGCTAATCATCTCAGCCACGTATACTTGCCGCCCACTAATGAGACTTTAGCCTCCACGACACCTTCCTGGCCTTTCCCTTTGCTCGTCAGGTGACGCTTCAGACTGTTAGAAGCAGAAGATGTGGCATGGACAAAGTGCTTTTAAAAGCCTCATTTGCTGTTGTCATGACTGATGCGATCGTCCACCCCCCTCCTCAGTCACACACAAACACACACACACACAAGCTCTCTGCAGTGAACTGCATATTCTCTTCCCATGTGTATGTTATTGTGTTTCTGTGTCAGAGATAGAATAAAAGGCAAAAATAGACAGAGGATGGGAGGAAAAGACTGTGTGTATGTGTGTGTGTGTGTGTGTGTGTGTGTGCTGTTATATTTCTATGTGACAATTGATTCGAGTCTGTAGCTCTGTGCCTGTGAGGCTGTATTTACAGGAGGGCAGTGTGGTGGTGTACATATGTAATCAAATACCATAAACATAATAGAAACAATATCTTACGGGGTGTCGGTAGTGTAGTGGATAGTGCCGGCACCCCATGTACAGAGGCATCGCCTTGCTGCAGCGGCCGCGGGTTCGAATCTGGCTCGCGGCCCTTTGCTGCATGTCAGTCCCCACTCTCTCTCTGTCTCCCCATTTCACTCTCTGTCCTGTCAATAAAGGCAAAAAGCCCATAAAAATATCTTAAAAAGAAACAATATATTATATTTACATGGATAAATAGCGTAGATTTTTGTCATATGATCTGAGATTATGTGCAGGTCAACAGGGGCATACAAATTCACAGATGTATGTTGGTGCTAGACCATGCAGGGCTTTAAAAGTAATGAGTAAAATTTTAGACTTAATCCTGAAGTTAGCAGGAAGCCAATGCAGGGTCACTAAACTGGGGATTATGTGGTCTCTTTTATTTGATCCAGTTAAATGTCTCACCGCGGTGTTTTGTACAATCTGAAGACATGGGCGCACTTTTTTGTTTAGACAGGTAAAGAGTGAATTACAATCGTCAATTCTAAAAAAGAATAAAAGCATGAATAACTTTCTCCAACTTAGTGAATGACAGACATGATCTGATTTTTGAAATCTTTTGAAGTTGATAAAAACATGACTGAACTACATTATTGACATGATTGTTAAAAGTTGAATTAGAATCAAAGATACCTCCTTGATTTCTAGCATTGGACTTCACAGAAGGCACTTAGTTAGGACATGTATCACTGAATACTGAAGTGGCCCAAATGATAATATTTCAGATTTTTCTTTACCGAGTTGGAGAAAGTGATTTGACATCCAGCACTTGATGTCCCTTACACATTTTTTTTTAAAAAGTCAGTCTGTTGGGGGATCCTGGTTTTATAGACACATAGGGTTGACTGTCATTGGCATACCAATAGAAAGAGATGGTATGACTGGGAATAAATCTGCCTAGAAGAGGCATGTAAATACAGAACAGAAGAGGACCTAGGATAGAGCCTTGAGGTACTTTCTTTCTTTTCTTTCTTGGGTAAAATAGTCAGTAGCAATCTATATCAAAATTAAACGCTTCTTCTACCAAAATTATAAAAACTCTGAATACACGTTATAAACATATAAACAAACTATTTAATTAATGAATCATTCCTTATTCTCTTTGATATTTTTGTCACATACAGATATGCAATAATGATTGTTGGTAACAAGTATGGTAATGTTGTCTGAAGTCATGTCTTTATTTGATCATGTGAAAAGACGATATGATCTGGCACAAAATCTGTCTGACTGACAAGCTGAGCACGTCTGCAAGTCCACCAAGCAGCCGTGCCTTTTGAACATAAAAGCAGCAGTAAGAAAGGACAAGAGAGGAACGAGCAGGAGGGAAGAGTAGCAAAGCTCCCAAAATTAGATCGCTTGGATTTTGTACAAACAGTCGCCAGTAGTGTATGTGCACCTTATAGCCAGTAACTAGTGTGCATTAAGGTCTGTCACAATAGCATGAACTACGGCCTGCATGCTGCTGTCTACTGTTTACTAACCCTGTTTTCCAGTATGTTTGTGACCTTGAATGTGACACAACGGTAAAAAAAAAAAACCCAGAGAGGCATACTCATCGACTCCAAAGCCATGCTCACTGCACTGGTCTGGCAATATCCCAGGGTTTTAAAAACCTGCATATTCCCCTTTTGTTGGGAAATGGGTATTAGTTTTACCTAGGTGTGCCGACTAACTGGCAACCGAGTGTATTTGTGTCTGCATTTTAATTCCGTCTTCCACAAATTACACTCTCATACAACTCATTTGCATTTGACAGCTCATTTTTTGTGGAAGCGTAATGCTGCCAGGTTTCATATTTCATAAAAGAGTAATACTGAAAAAGTCAACACAGATGAACATCAAAATAATGTGTTTTGTTAGCCCGGCCTTCCCCCCATTTTATTCCCATGACTTGTGCTTTAAAACCATCACACATTTGCACTGGAACAAATTGTTTCCGGTGAACACGATCTGGAGAGCATTGTATTTTCTCTCATAACGTATTAGCTAATGCAAATTAGTTTTATATGGATGGATGTCATTTGTAAGTGACAGAGCTATACATATTCATGGCTTGCCTGCATGTATGTGTTTCTGTAATGGGTTAGTGTTGGTGTGTATGTGTACGTATGTTGACTTTAATGACAGTATGGGGACCACAGTTGGTTCCTTCATTGTGGGGACTCACCATATATCTGCTGACAAATGATGGTCCCCACAAGGTTAATTATTTATTGTAGGGCTAAGACCTCTTGGCAGCATGGTGGAACACTGGGGTGGGGGAGCCCTTCTGCGCTGAGCTTGCATGTTCTCCCCATGTCCACGCAAGCTTTCTCTAAATACTCCAGCTTCCTCCCACAGTCCAAAGACATGCAGGTTAATTGGTGACTCTAAATTGTCCGTAGATGTGAATGTGAGTGTGAATGGTTGTCTGTCTCTATGTGTCAGCCCTGTGATAGTCTGGTGACCTGTCTAGGGTGCACACCGCCTCTTACTCAATGTCAGCTGGGATACGCTCCAGCCTGGCTTTTCACTCGAGGTTTCAGGCCTTTAAAGCTCATTCACTGTTACATTTCATTAATGCAGGACAGACCTTTCTGTGAGTGACAGGACACGTCTCATTTAAGAAACCGACACAAATGAAAGCACTTTAAATATTCCAGTCGCCACCATGGTGACATTTCAGCTCCTTACCACATATTTCTAAATGTTCCCTGCTCTTATTAGCTGGCTTACACGTTGATATTGTGTTGATGTGTTTGCAGGCCCAGTCAGTACTTTGTCTTTTTAGGTTCCATGTAAAAGCAACTAAAACTCCAAAAGCTCTACTTCACTGCTGCAACAAGGGCAATGCCATATAATATCTTCTCTAATACCACTGACTTTATGCTATCTTAATGGGTTCACACACAGGGTCTTAATGCAAAACTAAATGAATTACTGACCAGCCCAAAGTGGATATTGGGCTCCACCTCAGAGGTTTTATTTCTTCATTATAGTCCAGTGTTACTTCATTGCACTGGCTAATAAATTGTGCTGAGACAGCAGATGTGGTTTCTTTTCTTCAGTGCCTGGTGAAATCTGAAGTCAAAAGGAAGCAATTCAATCTACTGAATCTCAAATCAGCTTTTTTGGCAGGAATATGGTTAATTATTTGTATGTGTAATTCATTCATTCACACACCAGTCACTTGCCAATCCATTTCATGCATGCATCATTAAGACATGTTACCACCCGCTGCTTATTTGGAGGTTGCTGAAGCCAGCTCAAACTTGTGGGAAAAATGTTTTGAATTTGTAGTTGGTGGTTCTCCCAGTAACTCCAGTTCAGTCTGAGTTGTGTAGCAACCAGCAGTGTTTAGACACTGACTCTTGTACTTGTGTACTGGCTTCAGCATTTAGTCGAAGTGGTTTCTTCTTAGTTTACAGTGAGAGGAAATACATCTTTGTGCAGATTTGTTCAGTAGTAAGTTTACAGATCTGACACATTCAGGTCTAGGTGACATATGATATGGGGAAAATATTAAAATATTGTATATACATAAAAAAAATGTTAATGCAAGAATTTTGAAAAGTGAGGTCGGTTTAATATGGGGTTAAGGACAGGGAAACAATTTGGGAAGCAATTTTCTAAAATTGCACTAATACCATCAGCCCCACAAACATTCTTATCCATTTTCCTCTTCTCCTGACAAAATAAGATCCTCGCAGCAAGTGTTGCAATTAAAGGAATACTTCACCCCTGTGTTACACTGAATTCATAAAGACAACACCGTTTTTCTTGCACACCTCTGGTGAACGAAGAATCCAACTGTAGAGAACATTTTTGGTGAATGTCATAAAAGGCGTGCCTGTTTAACAACAGCAAAACTGTATTAAAACACCTGTTTACGAACTCTCACACAATCCATGCAGTATAATCCAAGTCTCACTTATGCAGCTGTACATGCTCAGTACTTCCCAAACTGACAGCCCATTCTGACAGGGAACTGAACTGAAAGTAAAACTTATCCTTGCTCTCTTCAAAGCCAGACTTCATTGACGAAAACAGTAATTTCACCTCACTGAACACAGGAGCTGCTGGTCTTAAAGAATGACACAGTTGCAGAGAATGTCAGATCATCAGGCAGTTTGTTCCAGAGAGTGGGGCCTTAATGACTGAATGCACCTGCAACAGATTTATTTTGGATCATAGGCACACTGTGGAGACCAGTGTCTGATGATCTGAGGGTTCTGGGGGGTATGTGGGCTGTGAGCAGGTCAGAGACGTATTGAGGAGCCAGACCACTAAGTGCTTTGTAAACAGTGAGGAGTATTTGAAATCAGTTCTGTATTTAATCAGAAGCCAGTGAAGTATTTTGAGCATGTGAGTAATATGTTCTAGACCCAGTGAGTACTCTAGCTGCAGCATTTTGAATTAGTTGGAGCCGTCCCACAGTCTTTTTGAGGGGTCCGGAAAGAAGGGCATTACAGTAATCTAGTCTGGAGGAGGTGAGAGACAGGTTGGATCTAACTTTGGTAAAATGCTGTTCTTGTTATATTTGTAATATGGCTTGTAAAGTTGAGTTCTGGATCAATGATAACACCTAGGTTCTTGACCTGCTCACTGGGTTTTGGAGACAGTGAAATTAGTTTAGAACTGATGTCCTCCCTCCGATGTTTGGCGCTCACCACAAGAACAAGTGTTCCTCACAAATTCAACATAACTCAGTGTGAGTTATATACAAATACATACACATGCATACATATATACAGATGGTTGTGGCAGCAGACGTGAACAAATAAGTAGTGAAACAATCAAGTTGTCTTTTGTGTTATTTAATAGTTATAATAGAGTCAATCTTATTTCAGCTGAAAGGTCAGAGCTCTGACACCTGGAGTGTCCTCCATAGGTCTGACAAAGAATCACAGATGCAGTCGCATCATATAATTAAAACTCAGAAGAGCACAGCAAAAGGAAGGTCTCCAGTTTACTGATAACTGTTATGAGATCAGCTACAAAGCAAGATTCTCACACACAAATGAAAACTCTCCAAAGACGCAGTTCACTTCAGATACAATGAAGCCTTATACATAGAAAGAAGCAGAATATTACATATCTATATATCTATAGGCTATTACATGTCTACAATGGTGATTAGGGGTTTGAAGTATTAACCCAGTACTTACTGCCATGTAGCAATCTTGTCCCAACCTGACTGAACAAATATTGTTGCCAGTGTTGCATTTTTTTCAGCATTTAATTCACTCTCTCAACTTTCATATCGAAATGCTTCATATGAGGCACACATAAGCAAACATAAAGGAGGAAAAGAAACTCTGACAATGCTTTGATTCAGCACCAGACAGAGGCTGTGTCTGCTTCTGCTGCCCGTGTTGGACAGAATGCCATCTTGGATTGGCTGCGAGCTTTGATGAAACAGGTCACAGCAGTAACAGCTGACTGCATCACTCTCCTCTCTCCAAGACATCTAATTAGAAATGAGATGTGCGACCGCTCACCAAGATGAATGACGTGTTTCTGCTTAAGCCTGAAAGCCAATTTCGCCAATGGAAGTGCCTATAACATGAGGAGAGAACATAAAGGAGGTTTGTTGTCAGCCATAGTGTGCGTGCAGCGCATTCTGATGGCGTGACTGCAAACACACTCTGTCTATAGTAGTCGCACTAAATAATTCACAGCCTTTACCACAGTGTTGACATTTCCACTAATGGCGGCAGAGAGTGATCCCGCCCAGATGAAATGACTCCGGCTGCTGACTGACTGACTGTTATTACAAACACATACAGACGCATGCACATTCTCACTATAAATAGGCCAATCGCAGGTCCTGCGTGTTCTCCAGACCCCAGCTCGCTATGAGGGAGAAATTAGAGGCCGTTAGTAAAATCACAGGCTGTTGTATCAATAACAGGAATGAGCCATTTGTGACATGCTGTGTCATCCATTTCATGTCATTTCGCATCATTAGTTAAATATACAGCAGACAGTCGCTGAGTCATTGTGTGAACAGGAAAGTACTCAGTGTCTGTTAGATGGTGAAAGTCATGAGGAAGACACGTCAAGTCTGGAATCGCCTTGCACATAGAGATCTGATTGGATAGTGGTTTCCCAAGATATGTTGAGTCTAAAGCCAGAGTTTTCATTGTCACAAAGGCGGCTCCCTTTTAACTTAGATCGTCATGGCAACATATGCTGCAGACCTAAAGATCCAGTGTGTAGGATGTATGGGGATATACTGGCAGAATCAGATCACCTGAAAATAAGAACTGTTGTGTTTTCGTTACCTCAGAATGAGCTGTCTATATCTACATAGGAAGCAGATCCTAGTTTATGGAGATCGCCATGTAGCACCGCCATGTTTCTACTGTAGCCCAGAGTAGACAAGTCAAACACTGCCTCCAAATAGGTTAAATTGTGTTTCGCAATTTCATGAAACCACCGTAGTAAGAAGCCCAACTGCAATAAGCAGCACCTGAGTTGTGCTAATTTGTAACGTGAAACTGTTTTATTTCTTCTCAGCTGTTGCCATGATTTACCGTAAAGAACCATTTATCATGGTCTCCTGTCATGTGCAGAAATGAAGTGCTTTGCATAGACCATGTATGGTTCAATGTGTGCGTGTAGACGGCGGGATATGAGGCAGCTCCACGTGCAGACAATTCCAAGTTGATCTGGAATTCATAAAAGGAAATTGTATACTGGCAGGCATACGCATGGTTTTATAAATCAGAATATTATTTCGCGTACGCACGTCCTGCTTTGTATGCAGCAAACATTTAGTGTGGATTCTCTGCAGAGATTTATAAATGAGGCCCCAGGCCTGTTTGTTTTGGAGCAAGAGACCTCTGCGGATAACTCAGCTCCCGCTAAAAAACCTCCTGAATGTCGGGGTCTTTTGTAATTTGAGAAAAAAGGTGACCACACATTAGTGTGTTGGACACGTCACCAGCAGTGACATGCCAAACTGCATCAGGAATAGAGTTTAGATCGGGGCTAAAAAATCCAGCCCGACCCCACCCGAGCCCATGCATGTTCTGTCCGAGCCCGGCCCGTCCCTTTAACTGTAATTATGAGCCCGAGCCTGGTTTAAACCCAACATTTTCTTAAGGATATGAACGTGGACATTGAAGGCTGACTCTCGACTTTCTTTCTATGCCAAGCCCTCATTGTGTGTCGAGGTCCCCGTCTTTTTGCTGTCATATAGGCCTACCAGCATCATGCTGCACTTGGTACACTCAATGAAGCCGACACACACAATGTCACCGTCGACAACTCACATGTGCGCCGTCACTAGCCTAGGTCTATTATGAGGAGCCCGACCTGTCCGACTCCTAGGATAATGGTGGGTTCGGGTAGAGAATCTAAGCTCTAATCAGGAATACATGGATTTATACACGAAACTGTATTATTTGGTGTTTTTAACAGTTGAAGTCACCAGGAGTCTCATTTATAGAGCAACGTGTAGGATCCATAGTAAAAATATACGTACAGACAAAAGCCAAAAATGGCGTTCACCAAAAACTATTTGACACTTTCTACATTCAGGCTTCCACCTCTGCACCACCTGTGTCGCGGGAGGTGGCGTCCGCCTCTTTCAGGCCTCGTTTTGTGCAAGCAAGAGACCTCTACAGATAATTTGGCTTACAGTAAAAAACTCCTGAATGTCTGGATTAGAAAAAGGTGAGCACACAATAGCATGTTGTGGGCAAGCTGCCCATCTCTGACATGCTGAACACCAACAGAAATGCACTGATTTATAACGTGAAACTGCTTTACTCAGTGTTTTCAGCGGTTTTAATCACCTGATCCATTTGTTTTTGAGAAGTAGAGACCTCTGCGGATAACTCGGCTCCCAGCAAGAGCCTCCGAACAATTAACACTTAAGGAATTCTAGCCAGGGGAAGTTGTAACTGGTTGCAGTCTGAGACCTGGCTCAGAGCACGTTATGTTCAGACTTTCTGATTAAAATTGACTAAAAGGCTCCTTTTACTCACCACGTCTGGAAGTATCATCACTCTATAGTCCATAGCAAATGTAGGAGCAATACAGATTCAATACAGATTCTTCGCTGAGGGAATGCATTATACAATGGCCACCTGATGAGTATGAGACGCAGAGGGGGCCAGACAAAGTGTCGGTATTTGATGACTTGGGAATGAGAACATCATGAATGTCACACACAGCTCCTTTAAGGGCCCTGAACTGGCTGTGAAAATCTGAACGTGGAGATTGAATAAGAAACACTTCCCAATTATTTTTGGCGTGCTTTTAATCAATCCACAAACCTTTTCCTTTTCTTTTATTTTTGATCCGTTGCTACCACCACCCCTCTGTGGAGGACTGTATTTACTTTGTTTGTATTCTTTTTTCAAATGAATTGCCAATGAGGGAAAACAAAAATGAAAATACAAATAATAATAATTATAGTAATAAGGGTAACAATTTTACTTAAAAAGGGAAAAGGCAAAGAAAGAGGAAGGGTCGAAAAGCCGGCCAGCTTGACAACATATAAATAAACAAACAGGCCACAGAAATGCACCCATGAGTATACAGGGGCAAATGCATGTAAACAGACAAACAACAACAACAAACAAACCTGACCTGACATACATACTGTAGGACAGAAACATATAAAGAAAAAGAGACTGCATTAAAACTCGACAACTCCCTGGTGTGAATGTGAAGCAACATATTATTGGAGATGAATCACCGTCTCCTGACTAAATAAAGGTTAGAAAAACCTGACATTTGTTCCAAACACTTGACGCCGTGGTCGCTGGCATGTGGTGACACTGAGAAATGCCACGGTGGATGGCAGAAGTGTGTGTGTGTGCTCTTTGACACGAGATGGGAGCTCACACTGCTGTTGTGCGTGACTGTTTTTTCTTTTTGTTTTTCTAGCGGCTCAAGATGTGGCAGTGTCGCAACATCACAGCCCATACGTTGACTGTTCTCAAGTCTCTGTAGGCAAATAAAAAAATCTTTATTCTTATTATTTAAAAGATATTTTAGGGGGTGAAACAAATTCTCAGAGAGAGAGAGAGATGATGTCAGTGTCTTTGTGACATGGAGTCTCTGATTACTGAGTGCACTCAGGCTGGCAAATAGAAACTGGGTTTGTGTTGAGGTTGTCTATCTAAATGGGGAGATGAGACAGAGCTGTGGTGACAGACTGACAGGGTGTGTGTGTGTGCGCGCGTGTGTGTGTGTGTGTGTGTGTGTGTGTGTGTGTTAGGGCTCACGACTTATCTGACAGTATAATGTAACCACACAACTGCAGTACACTGATTTATATCCGGGCCTGATCTGCCTCTTCTGCCCTTTTGTTCTAATATGAAATATGTGAAAATATATGTACATTTATTCTCTTTGTGTCTCTTTTTCCATTCAGAGTTGGAGCAGGATGAAATATTTTACCATGCAATTCATAAAAGCAAAGCCAGCGAAGAAAGTTTTGAATGTTTCAAGTTTATTTGCACATAAAAGGATTAAAAACTAAATTTAAAAGAGAAGGATGAGGCAGAGAAATGAAAGCCACAGATGGTGGGTGAAACAAAAGAAAACTCCAATGGGGTTACAAAAATATGTCACACAAAAGAAGAAGGAAATTATTTTATATGGATTTAGGTTTTAAATATGTGGTATTAACAAGCAGAGTGACCAGCTGTCATTTGTTTGAGTAACAATCCTAAAAACGTACGAAAAATACTGCTCAGTTTTTGTTGTTTTGTGGAAAATTAGACTCAACACCAGACGACATGAAAGAACAAATAGCATCACTCCTCACCACAATATAAAAATGATAACAGTCTTTAGTTCATATAGCAGAGAACAAATCCCAATCCTCTTAAGTGGCCTTGGTGCTAAATAATTGTTCAGCAGTCCCACGGCCTGCAGCAGAGAGTACACACTAATGGTAGCTGACTGCATCCCCAGATCACTGATGGAGTGAGATTGGACTGACAACACTGATTACGTTGATCCCTCAATCTTCCTCACGCTCTCATTCATCATCCTGCGCCACCTTGATATAAAGGTTGCACATCTATCTGTCTCAATGGAGCTGCGGCTGTCGTTCCACACGATGAGCTGAGGTCTTTGTCAGGGGGCAGAGAAGCTAACCTTTTCATCCACCGAGCCAACAGCTGATGAGTTCAGCAATTTGGAAGGTCTCACTGGCTGAGCGGGTTATGAGTGAGGTTATAGTGGCACCTCAAATTAAAAACACACACACTGCTTCCTGGCTTTAAGGCTTAGAGGAATGCTCCAATAGTATATCAGTTACTCACCCTGTGTTACATTAGATTCATGATGAAAACTTTGCTTTCTTGCCTTCAGTGAACAAAGAATCCAATAAATGAGAAAAAAAAAAGTCATAAGGATCCATGTTTAATCCATGTGGGACTCCTTACTCTTAAAATGTAATATATTAATCATTACTCTTCAAAAGTAATATTATTTAACGTATTATCCTTATATTACTTTTCTGTTACACCCCGAAAAGTTGGTAATTGCGTATCTCCCCAAATTCAGATGTGTGCCTGAGTGTAAATGTCAGGGTAATCACCTGTAAGTGTAGCTAAGGCTAGATAGCTTCTATTGTACCTGGAGGTCTTCTGTTGCCTGTGACCAGTATTTTCCCAAAGATCTGCCTGAAAGACGGAGTCACGCACGGAGCAACATTTCATCCACCACATATCCAGCAACAAGCTTCATTACTTCTTTGTAGCTGCAGCTGTCCTCCATCAAAATCCAGTTCTGGTTGTTTAGCCAGTGTAGAGCTACAACCAACCTCCACGGCTGAGGAGGGCTTACCTTTGGTGGAGTGTATCTCCTGGAGCTTCAGGTTTGAGGACGTGTTTTTCGCAGTGGAAAGAGTTTTAGTCCGACTACATGTAGCAGTAGTGTTCTTGTCATCTTTCCCCTGAACAAAATCATAGTATTAGGAACATCTCCAGCCGCTAACATTAGTGTTTCCAACTAGGTTGCTGCTTTGTGACATGCCTGTGCAGCGCGACGATTACTAAAATGAGTCCACTGATGTGAAGTTGTATTTCAAGTCAGTAGTGATGTGATAACAAAAGTAGCATTGTAACAAGTTGTTTGGTTTTGAGGTAACTGTAATATTATTACTGATATTTTATTAGTAATTAGGTACACTACTTGTTACTGGAAAATAGTACTGGAAACACACTACTGCCCAACACTCCGTTTAATAACAGTAAAGCTATATAAAAACATCTGTGTTTCTCACACAACTGACACACCTCAGCAGTATAAACCCTCTCCTTTGACCAACATATCAAACACATCCCCAAAACAGCCTTCCTCCATCTCAGAAACATCACCCTCTTCCTTTTCAGCTGCAGAGACTCTAATTCATTCATTCATCACTTCCACACTGGACCACTGCGATACTCTCCTCTATAGTTCATCATCCAAAACACTCAAGAAACTACAATATATCCAGAATTCTGCTCCCTCCCTTCTCACACACATCCTTCAAAACCCCCAATGGCTCCCTAAACCCCAGCATATCCACTTCAAACTCCTTTTCATCACCTATAAAGCCCTCCACAGCCTGGCTCCCTCCTACCTGTCTGAGCTCCTCCACCAACACACTCCCTCCTGCACTCTCTCTGCTGAGGCCTTCTCCATTGCTGCTCCCACCCTCTGGAACTCACTCCCCGAAGACATCAGAGACTCCCTCTCACTCTCCACCTTAAAGAAATCCCTCAGAACACACCTCTTTAACGCTGCCTACAGCCCCTAAAAAACTGTTCTTCTCCCTCACTGTGTTATTTCTCTTCTTATGTTGTTAATGTTCTATGTAAAGGGCCTTTGAGTATCCAGAAAAGTGCTATTTAAATCTGATTTAGTATTATTGTTTTTATAATCCAAGTCTCATTTATTCAGTTTTATGATTGACTTTGATTTCTGTGTCATGGACACAAGCATTTGCCCAAACCTCATTGGTTTATTGCAATAACAATAGTGAAGTCGTCAAATACCATCACATTGTCAGTGATTTTGGGGTCAGATGCCAAAAGTCTCCTTTCATGACGGTATGATGCACCGCCTGTTGGCTGGATGACACCTGTTGAGGCAGTATGATAGGCGAATGGGCAGCATCAGTTCATAACGCAGCCGGACAGTACCTGTCGCAGCAGTATGATACACTGCTCGATGGCGTCAAGTTAAAATGCTGCCAGCAACAATGTAATATAAGGAGCTGGAGAGTTCATAAAGGGTGGGTGGGAGTCGTGGTGGATGGGTCCAACAAACCCTGGACTTTCACCCAAGACATTCATGCCTCCCGTATGAATGTAGAGCCAAACCGTAATGTTTTTATCTAAACCTAACTACTTGCTAACATTTCCTAAACCTTACCACATGCCAGGGGCATATTTAGTCATTTGGGGGCCCAAGGCAAACCCAGTCACGGGGCCCTCCACATCCTGGGGTAAGTGGAGAACATTTCCGGCTAAACTGCTGAGTGAGTGATGGTGTCACAACTCTTCATCATCCTCAGAGCTAGACTGGCTTTTCCCTGGGTCCATCACTGTCTCACTCTGAGAATCAACACATAACACAGTGTTAATCTTGTACCCGGTAACATAACGTAACTAAATGAATCTCCCCAAGTACTGTACTTTAGTTTAATTTTGACAAAAGGTGAGTATGTAATTTAGGCCACTTTGTCCTCCTTTTGAAATCTGTTACAATTATCTGACAGCTTAAGTTACTAGTTACATAACCGTTTTTATATGTCCCCCCTGTGAATAATATTTACCACCAAACAAAGATTTTTGTTTATCATCAACTAAAAAGTGTGAATTTGAGAAAATTCTCCTATTTCCTGAGCTAGATAAAGTCCTTAAAATCCTTCTTGAGGATTATTATCTAACAAGTGAATCATCTCAATGCTGAAAACTGGCTGTTAGGGTAATTTCAACTCACACATGGGAGTATTGTACTTTTACTGTAATTGATAAGAACATTAATCAACATTTAATATAGTTTACCATTTCGACCGCTTTAATACTCACATCTTCGTGATGAAAAGCGTCACTCGTGTCACTCTCTACTCCATCTCTACTGCATCCTCCTCTGAGGTCTGTCAGCTGACACTGACAGCAGTGCTACTACTACTAGCAAGAGCATCTGGCTCTTGCTGTTGTCAGTTACTCACATTCGGTGTCACCATGAAAAAGCTTGAAACCTTTGGTAGTTTAGATAAAAACTGTATGTTTTCCTCTCGCCTTCTCCTCTTCTCTGCTCCACTGGGGTAACTCCGCTTCATTTTCCTCACAACCGCGC
This sequence comes from Epinephelus moara, assembly GCF_006386435.1. Taxonomy (NCBI): domain Eukaryota; kingdom Metazoa; phylum Chordata; class Actinopteri; order Perciformes; family Serranidae; genus Epinephelus; species Epinephelus moara. The sequence goes on from NC_065509.1 coordinate 39,529,747, forward strand.
CAGCAAGTTTGTTTTGCTACCGTCTTCCTGAATCCGTCTGCACATGTGCAGTAAGATGGAATAGTCCATTGTATGAGAAGGGAGGGGGGAGCTGTCGAAACGATCATGATAGATTAAAGGGAAATTTCGGGTTATTTCAGCCTGTCTCCTATCATCCTAAATTTGTTTCAAGTGACTAGTGACATAAAAATAATAGTTAGCATGTTAGCCGTTAGCCTAGATACAGCCGGGGCGCATAGTAGCATCAGACCTGTTAAAACGTAAGTGAACGGGCAACCTTCAAGTGCAAAGTTAGTCCACTAAACAAGCTTTTTTTCCACAAAGACCGCCTCATATCGTTAGGATAAATGTCAGAGAACATATAGAAAACGACATGTAAACGTGTTGTCTTACCTTACCGGTGTGCTGCCATGTTTGTTTACCATTTAGCTCTGCTTTCCAAAGCGTGACCGAAATATCGCAAGAACAAGCAGCGATCTCATACCATGCCTGAAATCTCGCGAGAACAAGGCGATCTCATACCATGCCTGAAATCTCGCGAGAACAAGCAGCAACAGCTGGAAGGCAGAACCGGACCGTAGCCTGAAAAGTTCATTCATTTATTTTATGAAAGATTTATAGAATAATGGCTGACTTTTTGCCAGACTTCGACTTTGTGGAGGAGGAATTTGATTTTGCAGAGTTTGATGGCCGCCCTTATTTATTTGAGCCAGAATACACTGACGAAGAGCTTCGTGAAATTGAAGAACGGAGGAGGAGAGAGAGAGAGGCGCAACAGGTAGAGGACGAGAGAGGAGGAATGGCTGCTGCAAGGCTGCGTAGCTCTGGAGATTGGTGGTGTACCTGTGAATGCTGTGCCCCAGTGCCCACAGAAGAGGAATGCCTCTGTTGCAAGGAATGGGACCGGTTGCAGCCTTATTTTCAAGGTCTGGATGTGACCGAGGACGAGACACCTCCACCTGGAGTAGTATCCAGCTGGGCTTTATCTAGAGCTGGCGAGATATATTTCGACTGCGCTTTGGAAAGCAGAGCTAGATGGTAAACAAACATGGCAGCACACCGGTAAGGTAAGACGGGTCCATGTCATTGGTCCGACAGCCCATTGGTCCAACATCCCATTAGTCCGACGGTCCGTGGTGCTGAACGGCTCCCGCCTGGCATATTTCTGCCTTGATGGTGCGCCGCGACCGGCTCTGGGTCAGCTGGGAAAGGCTTGAGGCGAAGCAGGCTCACGGCTTATGTGTTTGTCACTTTCTTTTTCATTATAACCCACACCATGATCTTTTCCTAACTCTAACCAAGTGGTTTTTGTGCCTAAACCTAACCAGACCTTAACCACAGGGCATCATGATGATTTCGGAACAACGGGACTTCCGAACAATGGGTTTAATATGGTCGGAACAATGGGATATCGGAACAATGGGCAGTTCCCAGGTAAGACAACACGTTTACATGTTGTTTTCTATATGTTCTCTGACATTTATCCTAACGATATGAGGCGGTCTTTGTGGAAAAAAAGCTTGTTTAGTGGACTAACTTTGCACTTGAAGATTGCCCGTTCACTTACGTTTTAACAGGTCTGACGCTACTATGCGCCCTGGCTGTATCTAGGCTAACGGCTAACATGCTAACTATTATTTTTATGTCACTAGTCACTTGAAACAAATTTAGAGACGATAGGAGACAGGTTGAAATAAACCAACATGTTGGTTATTTTACTCTTCAGTTCCCAAACAAAATACTTTGCCTTTTGTCCAAAGTCCATCAAACAAATTCTGCCACAAAAAAGGGTTCAGCCTCTAAAACATGATTAAAATTTTTCATGGTCATCCACCCAAAAGAAATCAACATAAATAGAGGTCATCTTACCTTAAACTCCCCATCAGAGAGGGCTGTCTGGGTTTTAAGTATTGAGCAAACAAGTGGATAAATGAGACTTGGGTTATACTGTACGAGTTGTGTGAGTTGTGTACAACTTCAATTCTGAATTTTCTGAATGTTTTTGGATTCTTCGCTCATCTTCCTGAATGCAACATAACACAGGGTGAGTAATTTATTTAAAAACAGTCATTTGGGGAGTGAAGTATCCCTTTCACACCACGGATCATGTTTTTCCCTTCAAGCAAAGTCAGCAGGATTGCAAAGCTACTGGAAGTGTGTATAAATGGCTCAAAAGCAGTGACAGAGGAAGCCCTCAGGCACTTGCTGGTTTCAGAGTAGGACAGCCCTGAGCCCTCGCAGACTCCTCAGCAACACATGTCAGAGTGTGTGAGTGTGAACACCGGGAGAAGACCCTGATGGGTCTTTCCGGAAAATCCTCTAGCTTTCGGGAAGTGATGCGTGAGGTGTTTCCAGTTAATTCCGACAAAACAGAAGGAAAAAGGTGTAGCTAATGACTTTCTGGCTTCCTTTTCAGGTGCATATAACACACACACATCAGCCAACTGTCCACACACACGACTGGCAGGAGAGTAGTGTCCTGAAACAGCTCCTGGTGGCTTTAAAATATACACAGACAAATTGCAACACAAAGAAGAATCATGTAGATAATGAGATTGATTTCCTCTCTGATTACAGACTGAAGCTAATGTGTGTGATATCTTTACAACAGTAGTAATGTGAGTCTGATAACTGGCTCGCTGAGAGTGTGCCTCTCTGCGGGCCGCCAACTAAAGAGAGATATTCATGTTTAATTCATGTGTAGCCTCATTAATTTGGGACAAGTGACTTGATTTCTTACTACTGCACATGGTCAGCTCCCCTCAGCTGGGAACTTGACAGTTGCTTGGAGACACAGACCTCCCCGGCAACACTTGAGCAGCTCTGTAGTTTGAACATGAAAGTGCCCTCACAAGCTTTTGTGCAAAGGACAGAGGCATCTTGACTCCTCGTCTCTCGCTGGACGCAGAATAAGTCAGTGGAGTTCACTGAGAGAGCTGCTGTCTGATAGTGAGCAGATTTATCAAAGCGGCGAAACCCATGATCTGAACTCCTGCTATTTATAACAGGAGGACATGAATATTTCAGCACAATTATAGGTTTAATGCTCGCATACAGAGCAGGAACCAGACAGTAACCTACAGATACCCTCTGATTTTTTCCCCTTGTAAACAAACAAAGTTGAGTTTAATTCATGTTTACTTGTTAGCAGTTTTCTTCTTCTCTGCTTTTTCTGGTGCATTGCGACATTTCTTTGTGTCTTACCTGTCAGTCAATTTAATAGTGTGAAACCACTGGCAGTTGTGCATGTGCATGTGCATACATAACTACATAGGGATCAACTCATGTAACCACAGGGGTGGAAGTAACAAATTATATTTACTCTGGCTACTGTTACAAACTTGTTTTTTTGTCTACTTTTTTGAATATTGTTTTAAAATCTGTAATTTTACTTTTACTTAAAGGGACATTTTCAGTTGTTTATTGGCAAAAATCTATGTCTGCATTCATAAATATGTCACCACCAATATTCTGACTTATTCTCGTAAAAGGAGAATTTCGGATTTGTTTGTACATTGTGCAGGAAAGTCGTCTGGGGGGTTCCATAACGTTTCGCCATCTTGAGAATACATCCGTCAGCAAGGGACATACAGCCCCGACTTTGGCGTTTTCGTTGAGAGCCAGGCCAGCGCAGCGTGACTGAGAAGCCGAAGGAGAGGAGCAAGAGGCACTTCGCTACTACCCTGGCACTACTGCAGCACAACAAAGTCCCACTCTTTGAGCATAATGCAGGATCATGCATATGCAGCATCACAGGAGATGGAATCCTCGTCTCCAAGAAAGCGCAAAAGGGAATCAAAAAGGCAACGTGACCGGCGAATTCAAAAAATGAGGGTCAACATCGGGGTAGCCTTTCCCAGCTGGAAAGAGCTGCTGAAGGAGAGAGGTAATGCAATCACAACTAACAGCAGCGCAGTGTTGCGAGGAGAGGGATGAGGTGTGTGAGGTTGAGCCAACTGTCAGCTGTCATAAGACAAGACGTGACTGGTTTGTTGCGATTTACACCCGCCCCAACAGTCCTACATTGTAAACACAGCCAGCATGGTGAGGAGGGGGTTTGTCAACTCACGTCGTGTGTGTCTGTGTAGGAGCCTGAATGAATATTCCATGAAGTATCGGATGACATGAGTAGGGTTTCCACCCACCTATTTTTATTCGCATTTTCAAAAATTGCAGAAAAAAACGTTTATACGCTTGGAGGGGGTGGATTGGTCAGCGTATTGATAAAAGGAAAATGCGACTTTTTTCTATGGAAACAGGTTTTGTGAATAAACGATGACGTACCCGATATCACGTCTCTTATATACAGCAATGGCGATCCTTTTCTCTGTTGGCACAGGTGGTCGATGGCTTGGAACAAGTGGTCCTACAAATGGTCCGATTGTGGCACACAGATCCTCAAATGTGGCCCTTGACATACGGAAATGTTTCAGCCAGAGTTCGTGAGTGAAATGCTGCTGGACAACTACTTCCCAAAAGTCCTTCACATGCCTACGTTCCCATACACACAGAGAACGATGCGGTGGTCTCCTTCCAGCTATTTCTGACAGTACTCTTAACATTAAACTTCTTCTTTGTCGTCTCTTCTTTAAGATGGTTAGGTACGCTGTGAACGCTGACAAAATGCTAACCAGAGTTCTCCCAAGAGCCGACAGGTTTATCAGGAATCTGTCCATGGTCAGTTGTTGAGTGTCAGTTGAGTGTGTTGTTGTTTACAGTGGGCGTGTTGTTGTTTACAGTGGGCGTAAGACGCTTTCTTATGACGTCATCTCATGGCGCACTCTTCTTCTACGGGGGTGTTTTTATTTTGTTCATTTTTCACGAGAAGCGCCACCTACTGCTCTTCCTGTTCCCAATAATCGCAAAACAATAACGAATGGAAACGGGCATTAATTCGCATTTTCTTTTGCACATTTTCACAGAATTCGCTCAAAAATTTCAATACATTTGGATGGAAACCCTACTATGGTTTCATCAATATTATCATAGCTTTTTGGTACACAGCAGCTACTGTTGTTGCAATACGTGTTTGAGACAGTGAGGCGCTAGAGTGCGCTATCCGTTTGAATGCAATATATGATTTCAACATTAGATGGGAGAAATTCCTACACACTGTGGCTTTAAATTATGACTCAAAACTGCTTTTTCTTTTTTCTCCCCATTCCCTCTCTCTTTCCTCACAATACAGGAACAACCAGTAGGTTCTGTCTGCGTTAGGGGCCGTACACATGTGCCGTCTTTAACCACCTGGAAAACATGACGTTTTCAACTTTAATGGGCGTGGAGGCAGGTTGCATCTGAGGTTGCTAAGTGACCATATTGGGCCAAACATATTGTCCGTGGGACAGGTGTAAATCTCAGGGTAACCCTTAAGTTAAATTCTCAACTTCTTCATATTTATCATAGACTGATATTTACAGAAGAAAGGAAAGATGTCTGTCGGCTGTGATTGGTTGTTCCTCGTCAAATGGCACGCGGTGCGTTCCAAAAGTTGAACTCTGTCTATCTCAGGGAGCAGCAGTCATGCCCTGGAAAATAGGTGCTGGAGAACGCATTTGCTCTGGCTCTTATCGCTCTGGCATTTCAGCATGCCTTTATTCATCCACACATGATTTCAAGCTAACGCAGAGGTGGAAGAGGTACAGATCTTTCAGGAGAAGCAATAATAACATTGTGTGGTTGTCTGTTAACGAGCTGCTGGGGGCTGTGGTTTTACCTTGACGGGTCTCCGACTGATTCCAATTTCCTACTTTCAAGGTGCAGCTCTGATAATTTATTTAAAGTAAGTAAAGTACTCTCTCTACCTTCATATGGTACCTTTAACACCAAGGTGACCTGAAGCTGTGTCAGCAACCACACCTGTCAGTGATGTCATAATGTTCTGACCGCTCTCCCTTTATTTCTGCATCACTTCAAGTCGAGGTTAGGTCAGCTTAAATATTTTCAAATGAGTGAATATCTTTTAAAATCATAAAAGCAAAAGGAATGAAAAGAGATGCTGCTGGTCACACTGAGCACCTGACAATGGAGCACTGACCCCCAAACAAGACTGAGCTGCACCAAACATTTGCAGCATTTTTTGGCCTTGAGGCTAATGGAGTCTGAATGGAACCAGCCCACACTGTGAAATTCTCTATGCCTTGTATCTCTGAAAGCAGATATTGAGACGACACTTTTAATCCTCTGTGGGAAAATCAATACATAAAAGTTTCCCCGCACGACAGCTGTGAACTTGTGACTCCCTTCAAACTAATTTTTCACTGTGAAATCGCACGATTGCGACGTGAGATCAGTGTTTTATATTGCCATGAAAACTACATTCATCAAATCTCAGTGAAAGCCAAGTGAATTTCATGGCATGACTCTTCACCCCACCACAAGATACAGTGGCACTTCAGCGGCGAGCACAATCTGCATCCCGGCGACTGTTTCAAGAAGAACACATTCACTTATCTGCCGCTGTAACGTGGCCACCAGAGACCAGCCGTATGTGCAACATCCTGAGGCAACATGTGATTACGCTATCAACTAGCTATTCAACAGCCATTATTTTATTGTCATACAGGATGAGAGGACGCGGGGCACGGGGAAGCCAGAGGAAGCTGAGGCTGACTAGCGATCCTCGGGGAAGGACCTGCCTCAGGGAGGAAACATCACAACATTCAGTCTCTAAAAAGGGCTGTTTACCTGCAGCAGGAAGTGAGAAGACTTATGCACAGTCACACACACACACACACACACACTGGTAAAGGATCCTCTAATGGCCTAATGGATACACAAGAGCACTGGAAAAACACTCCCATTATGTGTCTGAAGATGGATTGATGCTCTCTGAAATCCTTTTTTCCTACCAGTGTGTCATGGAGGTCATCCCAAAGGCCAAAATCACGAATAAGATTCAAAACTGAAGTACTTCATGTTTTTCAACCATCGATTTTTAAGCCTTGGTCTGAGAAAATATTTGTAAAAAGGTCCTGATAGTATTCAATATCTGCACTTACAGAACAAACATGTCGGTATGAAATGAAAGAAAATGTGATGCACTGGTTACTAGACATAATTGCAGCCCAGTCGCCAGGAAAAATTGCTGGCAATATATGTCTCTGACAACCACAGATGCATTACATCTGTATCACACCTGTATCAAATCAGCGTTTCTAAAATGACATAGTATATGAGCTGATTTTGTCAGGAAGTAAAGGGGATGGCCGATGGCATGACACACAGGTAAGATGGCTGCCAAGCTGCAGACCACTGTTAAAGAACAGAAAACAAGAACGGGGGTCCGTCCCACGTCTCTTATTTTTATAGTGCTGCTAGCTCCCCGCTTGAACTGGAAGTCGTTTGAGGTCCGCCATCCTCTAGGCCGTCCTAAGTCTCTTATTTGTGCAGCGAGGAGCTAGCGCTAGGAGCTAGCAGCAAGCTTTAAGCAGCTACGAGCTAGGATGGTCGAGAGCTTCCTATCCGGAAGAGTTTTTCAGCTGAACGCCATGACGTATAAATACCCGCCCTCTACATCTGGCACATTTGAACGAGATGGCGGAGAAACAGTACAAGAGTAAGTACCCGTTACATGCATTCTTTGCAATGAATCGCTGTAATTCACGTACCTACTTCAAAGAGTAATGATATTTCATGCAAGATTGTTATGTTGCAATTAGGTTTATTTCAGTCACAACCCGTTGCGTTGTTCATCGGACTGTCGGTGATGTGCAGCTGCTACATGCAAAAGTGTGTGACCAGAGTCATGACGGCGGGGGGTGGGGGCTACTGTTTTGGTCAGCGAATATAATGAGACTTGGGATGTAGCCATAGTAACGCCAGACGCTGGCTGCTTTACGGAGCAGATCGAGCGGTGCCGCCGTCATCAGGAATGGACGTCGCTTCACGTGACACTTCAGTGGAAAGGACGTCTCATGTCTCTTAAACCGACAATGCACACTCATCGCTCCTAGCACTAGCTCCTCACATTTTTTCCTAGGTGGGAGGGGCTAAACAGCTAGCAAAGTCGGCTAGGTAAGTTAACTAGCAGTAATTTAACAGACTTGGGACAGACCCCCGCAGTTGTTTTTAGTGACCTGTTGCCACATTTCCAGCAACATTTGTTCCACAGAAAATTGGCAACTTTTAGTGACTGTGAGCAACTGTGCCACAGAATGTGGGTGTTTTTTAGTGACCCAACACCACAGTTCCTGTGGCTTCTGTGCCAGTGAACATGGGTGTTTTTTAGTGACCAATGGCCACATATCCAGCAGGATTTGCGCCACCAAATGTGGGTATTTTTTTGTGGCCGGTGGCTGCATTTCCAGCAGTGTTTTGCCACCAAACCTGGGTGTTTTTAGCAACCCCTCACTGCAATTTCAAAGGCTTTTGTGCCATCAAACATGGGAGTTTTTACCAACTGGTGGCCCCATTTCCATCTGCTTTTGTGCTGCCAAATGGGGGTATTTTAAAGCAAAACCTGATATTCTCCTATCCATAACCCACATTCAACAACACATTCTCAACCTTGTCACATACCAACACTTGGTCATGGAATTTCTACATCCACTTATGATGTGCAAAGTACAGTTAGTGTGTTGGTTATTGACATTTTGGGACCCCATGTCAACTCCTTTTTTCACAGGAAATTCACAGTTGTATACCGTGAATTGACAAATGCACTTTGTTATATTGAGCCAACACGCATGTGGTTGGGTTTTGGCAACAAAAGCATGTGTTTGGGTCCAGTAAAAAAGAACAGGGTTTTTGAGACTAAGTTCCTTGGGGTAGTGATAGATGATAAATTAACATGGAGACAACATATTGATTATATAAAAAGTAAAATATCAAAATCAATAGCAATCCTATATAAATCTAAGGATATATTAAATTACAAATGCTTGTATATTATTTATAATTCACTTATACTTCCATATATGTTGTACTGTGTAGAATTGTGGGGATCAACTTTTAAAACAGCTGTCAGTTCAATAATTGTGTTACAAAAACAAGCTTATCAACAGGGCTGGTTATTATGATCACACAAATCCATTGTTCATGAAGTCACATGTTGTGAAATTCAATGATTTGGTTTATTTTAAAATAATGCAAATAATGTACAGAGCAAAAACAAAGTCACTGCCAGATACAGTACAAAGATTCTTTTCTGTGTGGGAGGCAAAATATGATTTAAGAGATGTTTCTAAGTTTACTGTCCCAAAAGCAAAAAAGGGGATTAAAAGGAGATGTATTTCTGTTGTTGGGGTTAGATTTTGGAATGATGCTGACTTAAATTTACGAATGTGTAATTCATTGTTGATTTTCAAACAAATGGTTGAGAGTTATAAATTGGAATAGTTTTTATTTTCTTTTTTCTTATAAATGACATTTGTGGGTAGCTTAATTTAGGATTTATGTAGGATAGGCAGACATAAGCATTATGCTTCAGCCTATACCTTTTCAGTCATTACATCATATAATTAATTAGCAATTTTTTGTATATAATCATTAGAATTGTTGTTGTGAAATCGGTGTATGTTTCTATGTTGTATGTGATGACGATGACTGAATAAAAGTCATGCGGGAAACGAACACCAGCATCCCAGGTTGAAATTTGTGATTGTTCCCCTAATTTACGTTGTTGTCCAGCCATGTTTCACCCTGATGCCGCCGTACACAATAACGGCGGCCGGCCGTATATCATGCCTACGTGAAAGGACAGCTTTTTTTTTGGGTCAGTATTTGGCATGGAGGTAGTTGCCCAAGTGCCAGTGTTCTACGGCTTTGGCACAAGACCGGGTTGCATAACCAAGTGGATTTTGTGTCTAAACCTAACCACATTTTAACAACATTGCTGTTGACACATAAAAGTTCAATGTATCCAATAATGTGCAAATGTAACAGAAACATACAATCCCGACATTTTGTCAGGCAGTTGGGTCAATAATGTTATTGCCACCAACAAGTTATCTATCACTACTTAAATCCAAAAAAAAAAGAAATTCTCTATCACATTGGGAACAAGAGCCAACCACTGTGCACACAAATCATTTACAATCATGCAAAATGTGAAACAGTAGTGACCATGATAACACCAGTAACATACAGACACATAAATATAATTGGACTTTTGTTCACGCATTCTGTCTCCCAGAAAATATGTTGATACACTACTTATTAGTTTCTGTTTTTCAGGATTATCTTTTTGTTTTTTATTTACCTGTATTGGAGAGCAGACTTTAAAGAGGCAGACAGGTAATTAGGGGAAGATGAACCAGGGACATTACAGTAATATGCTATACACCTTTAGCTTTCAGAACGCCCCCTTATACCACTAATTTGTTTGGCAATTATGTTCCCAATTACAGCAGCAAATATATTCACTGACATCATTTACACAGTCAAGGAAGCGCTTGTATCATACTGAAGTCAGAGGGAGCATGTTGGGCATATAAAGCAGTGTATAGTGCAGTGCATAAATTTGTAGATTGCATTGAGTAATTTTCTTTCCCAGCTCTGAAGATAAACACTATCAAATGTGCCATAATTTACCACAAACTAAAGCACAGCCTTCAAACTGCTATTGATTTCTATCCGAGAGACTACTTTGAGTCTCATTGACTCCGCCGTATAAATTACATGCTTTCATCGTGAGGGGCCTTTCAATGAGATATTAGGAGTCTGTGTAGAAGTCATCAAGCATAATGGAGTGGAGGTACAGTGAACCCACAGCCAGGACTGATTGCACTGGAGCTGTGAGAGGGGTTTCCTCCACACAAATGCTCTGTACTTGGACCTAAACTAATTTTGTTTCACTCTGGGAAACGAGAGGAGTGATATCCTATCACCATAACATTTTCCAAAGGGGGGAAGCAATTCAAACACGTCCGGCCATTATATTCACAAGGTGGAAGATTGATTAGAACTGTATGTAAGTGTATCAGAAAGAGCTCGCAGGAAAGCAAGACAAAAAGATTTATTGCCTTTCGAGACCATAAAAGACAAGGGAGTTAGTTAATCAGAGCAAAATGAGATGACCTTTAATATCATGCCGAATCTGCCCTCAAATTCCCCCGAGACGCTCTGATTGTGTTTGTCATGTTTTTGCAGCCCAGCGGCAGAGAGGCCAACTCCAGGAGAATGAGTTTGATAGTCGATAAAAGAAGCGGGAAGATGAGATCTCATCCTTTCAGATAAGATCTGCTGAAGCTAAAGGAGGCTATTTGTCACCCGTGTCTGCAGCTTTTGTTTCTGCCTTTTCTGGCTCAAAGTGTCATCTAATGGACTGGTTTATATTTCTCATGAATACTATATTTCACCCGCAGCGGTTTCAGAGTGACATGGTGTAGTTTGGAGAGGTGTCGACCAGGAATGTGTGCAAATCTGGATCCTTTTGAATCTTTACTGAAGATCTTTAGGTTCAAGGGACTACATTTTTGCTGTTTTTAATGCATTTTAGTTACAATAATAGAAAAAATATAAAATTAAACTGGGTATTTGACAGGTATTTGGAACTTAATCACAGAATACAGCAAGGGTTGATTCTAGTTTGAGAGGTTTCACTAAGATTTTATGGAGCTTTATCCCTATCTTTATTCAAGAGAGTGGTCTATCAGTTTGAGAGCATTATTTATTGATTTCACGTTCAAAAACCCTGCCCTCACACTCAAATAGCATGTTGCTCTAATTTGATTGGACAAGAGGCATTCCGTGAGTGCTGATATAGAGTATAACATCACAGGGACATGTAACAGTAAAATCACTCCGCTCATAGGTGTTATAAATATAAATACAACCGTTAATTAACCAACTGTCACACTCGCTACATTGACGCAAACTGACACTATAGCGTTACACCAAGAAGATGGATATTTTCCCCAAAATTACATTTGAATTAAATTATGAGTGGTCGTCAGGAGAGGACGAGGAAAAGGAAAGCCAGGACTCTTCTGTGCAGACCTCCAGGTGTGTTTGAATCCGGCCGTGCCAACATCCAGGTTTGCCAATGTTTCATCAGCCGAACTGGACGAAGTTACACAGCTGCAGATCAATGTAAATACAAAGTAGCTTGTGAGTTCCTGGCGTGTCTGCTGTGTTGCCTGGCAACAGACTGGGGGAACTGGGGTTTTTTCGCGGAGCTACATAACATACTTAAATAATTTATTTCATCACTTTTTGTTAACATTTCCTTACTCAGCATTGCTGTTTAAGATGTTGTTGACCTGTTGTATAAAAGCAATATCACACTCGAGATCGTGACGTTGTACTGTATATCATCACGGCTGTAATTGTCTTCGACCGAATCACAGCCGTGACCATATACAGTACAACGTCACTCCCTCTCGTGAGATAGGCCTATTGCTTATATATATATATATATATATATATATGTATATATGTATGTGTACACACACATATAAGGGATAATGTATAGTGAGCCGATGACTGTTGAAAAACAACTCCCGACAGGGGAAGAGGGCGGGAGTGGATGAACCCGGTTAAAAAGTACCCGCCTGGACAGGACGCTCTAGTACTAAAGCGAGTGCACCCACAAGGAGGCAGGGATCATTTCATTGGTCAACAGTAAATCTGGCATTCTATTGGTTGGGGGATTTTGACAGGGTTGTTACACAAAAAAATCAAAAAAGAGCAGAAATTCCGCGAGCGCACAGAAACAGTTTGAGCACAAGGAGAAAAGCGAAGCTCGAGCAGGAAATCTGTGCGAGCAACATGGTATTTGAGTGTGTGCAACATGGTATCTGAGTGTGTGCAACATGGTATCTGAGTGTGTGTAACATGGCATCTGAGTGTGTGCAACATGGTATCTGAGTGTGTGGAACATGGTATCTGAGTGCAAGCACACAGTTTGAGCAGAAACAGAGTAGATCCAAGCGCAAGCAGAGGCTATTTGAGTGTGAGGGCAGGGTTTTTGAACGTGAAATCAATAAATAATGCTCTCAAACTGATAGACCACTCTCTTGAATAAAGACAGGGATAAAGCTCCATAAGATTTCCGACATAGTTTTGAAAGATTTGAAACCGTTTATGCTGGTGACTGCTGGTCATGCTGCCTCTCAGTCAGAGATTTTATTTTGTCTTGTTTGGATGCCTTTGTGTTATGAAATCCCATGGACTGGATTGTTTTAAAGGTGTTTTCTGTGGTTGATTTGGGCCAGCTACCCAATGGTGAGGTGTAACACCAGTCTTTATGCTAAGCTATGCTAATCAGCTCCTAGCGCCCGCTTTTCACCAAACATACATGAATGAAAGTTGAAAGTATTGGTCTTTCATCTGAGGGCCAATTTATAGTTTCTACGACCTTGTATCTGCTAGGGTCCGCTTTGGTCAGCGTGACACAGATGTCGTCATCCACCCGTGTCCATGAGGGTCCAGACGGGCCCTTTGCAGACATCTGTGTGCAGCTCATTTTTTGTGACTGTGTAGACTGGATGCATAATGAGCGAGCTGACTGCACGTGCTTCAGTCTCTTGTTCCAAACTCATGTTAGCCCATTTTACACGGCCAGATTTTCTGTGAATGTTGGGCCGGCCAGCTGCGAGTGTTTAGACACACAGAGTCGGATTGGTGAGTTAATCCGAGGTGCCCAATTTTCCGCCTCGTAGGGTAGACATATTGGGCGAACCCTTTTGGTTTAAACAGACCGAGGTACCCTTCTGCCAAGGAGGGGCTGTTGATGACTTGTGGGAGGAGCTGTTGATGACACCGCACGTGCGAACCCACTGGCGGTGGATAAACAGGAAACAGCTGATAGCAGGAATGAGAAGCTAGTAGCAAGAGGGAAACACAAACCTGACAGACACTGTAAAGATGAGCAACTGGGGAGACAAGGAATTGCGCGCCCTCCTTGTCCTCGCAAACGAAGAGGCCATTAACCGTCAGATGACGGGGACGGTGAAGAACGGGCCAACTTACGAGAGAATCGCCGAAGGACTGACTAGCCGCGGCTTCCCTCCCACGTCACTGTTTACGTCACACGCTGAGCTACACGTTTTGTTACTTGCTCACGCCCCCCATTGCCCCAAAAAAGGCGCATTCTGTATAAACAAAAGTAGGTAGGCGGCATTTTGCTGCACTCCCTGATTTTGCTTTTATACTGCCAATGCTGAAAAAAGACTGATTGGGCTTTCCTGCAAATTTGCACAACTCCTGTTTAAAAAGGGCTAATGTCTCACACTTGATTTTGACAGTAGGAGGACAGTTAGCTCATCTCCCAGCCCCCCATTTACTACTGCCGGCTGACGCATACCCTCAGCTATATTATGAATAGAACTGCGTGTGTGACTGTGTAACCACAGCTGTCCATGGATGTTTAATGTGAAGGGTATGTCCGAGCCTTAACTCCCCAAATTTCCCCAAATGCTGAACCATTCTTTGTTTTGTTTTGCCAGAAAGACATAATGACTGAAAAAGAAGGCTTAAATAGGATTCAATAAGGAAGTCATTCAGATTCTGAGCTTAATTTCCAATTTGGAAACAGATGCAAAGTAGTAGCCGTCGGAATCCTTTGCACTTCAAGTGTCACTTTGATATTTTTCTACCTGGACCCTATTTTCCCATGTTTTTGTGCCAAAGTGAGTAATGGGAACAACAGATTTGGGAATTTGCCACTGACAGGCTCAGATCATTGTAAATAAAGTGTCTGACAACATTATGGAAAAGATCCCTGCAGAAGTAGACTGTTTTTAAAGAGTAGGATTCTTGTTGTTTGACCAGAAACAGCCCTGAAATCACTATCAACAAAGCCACCAGACTCCATTTAAATAAACTGTAATTTTAGCAAAAATAGAGTCAGCATATTTTCACATCTATCTGGGTGAATTAAGGGTTTATTTTCACCAAACTAGAGTTGGCAATCGTTGGAACAGAACAAAGATGAAGCAAGACAGCTTTTGTGAGTTTTGTTTCGTTTGTTTAGACTTTGAAAAAAGTGTGTTTTACAATTATAAAATGATAGTTATTTTAAATGGAGTTTGGTGGGATAGGTGAAAGCTATTTTGGGGCAGACTGTGGGGATCGTACTCTCTCACAATAAGGCCGACCTCTTTAGGGATCCTTTCCATAATGTTGTCAGACACTTAGGGCTCATTTATGCTCAACATTAAATACGGATCCGGATACGGACGGAGCCTTCTGTCCGTGCTCCGCGTTCATTTCGTCCGTATTTCTGCACGTTTCCATAAAGCTTACGGATATGAGCCAAACAGAGCAGTACCACCGGGAACCGTGGGGGCAGTGTTGCTGTCACTACCCAATACATAGCTCTAGTGAGACACGAAGAAGAAATAACAATTCAATTTCTCTCATCGGCAGTACTAGAGAAAAGAATTCTCCGTCCTCCAGTCGCGATGTATTTAACGGCCTCACCGACCACCGCCTCCTACAACGCTGCCTCTGTTTTTGTCTTTTATGCAAGAGGTACATTATCAATATCTCCTCCACAGTCGCCATGTTTGTTTTTGAGTTTGTTGTTGTCATAAACTTTTGACGCTGGGCTGCCTCCTGGTGGATATATTGGTTAACATCCATGCCAACGTAAAGGGCGCATGGAAGTATGTGGGCAGTGACGGTAACATTGTTTGAAACGGACGTATACATTTTCGTACGTAAAGGGAGCATAAATGAGCCCTTAGACTAACATCTGAGCCTGTCATTGGCAAAAACAAGGACTTTTAGTGGACGTACATTGATGGTGCACAGTTACCCATTAACTTTACATTGCCGCTAGCTGTAGTTGTTTCACTAAATACTGGACCACTTTCAAAAATGACTGTTTCTAGAAGTCATTTGGAAACACAATCATGTGAAAATAGCATCCAAGTCAAAAAATACCAAAGTTACCCTTTAACAAATGAAAGCGGCAGCGAACAGTTTAACAATTTAACAAAGAATTGCTGTGGCGACCCCTCCGCTCCACTAGGTGTGCCTGTTTTTCTGGCTGTTTTCTCTGTTACAGGATGCGAGTCAAAGCAGAGGGTCGTCATTAACCTCATGAGCCACACCTGGGCCAGTGTGCCTCATGATATAAAGCTCACCACCTTCCAACATTTCCCTCTTCCCTCACGGCACAGCTGCTGTTCTTATTTTTTTGTTGACTCATGACTCATTATTGACTTTAACGTTTATTCAGTTATTTATCGTTATTTTGTGACTAAATAAACTTTTAACTCTTTGTAAACTCGACTCGTCTCCCATCATTGTTGCAGCCTTTGAGCCAGGTTGTAATTACTTTAATTATTCACAAAATGTAAAGTTTACATTATTAAAGAGGTTCATCTGACTCCAGGTTCACAAGCAGCTGAGGACCAAGTTCATTTATCTGAAACTGGCCCCAGATGCAAATCTCATCTGCACTTGTAAATTATTGATACAGTCTGTGCTATGAAAGAGCCGCCATCCCCAAAAAGTCTAAATGTCATTGGTGTTAATGGGAAATACACTTTTGAGTGTCTGGAGAAATGTCATCCTGTGGAGGTCAGACTGAAGCCAAGTGGAGGGCGTCAAGGTGTGATCTCATTTACAGAGAGAAAAACAGAAAGTTTAGGTGTGTGTGCGTGTGTGTGTGTGTGTGTGTGTGCCACTTCAGTGTGTTTTTCTTAAACAATTCTACTGTGGAAGCCAAAATATAGAAAGGATTGCTGAACTGCTGTTTATCCAATGCTGTGCTTTATTCTTTTGGTTTAGGGTCGACCATAAATAATAAATCCCTTATGATCTGTGGGGTTGTGAGGCTGGCTCAGCATTTTCAGCAAGGAAAAAAAAGTCTTGAATAAATGCACCTTTAAATGCAAGACAAAATGTGCATTTCTGCTTTGTGATAAATGGATATTAAAGGTTTGGATAGTTGTGAACGTTGACAAAAAATGGCTCTCTCATAATGACTTATGCTGTAATACTGTATGACTGGAATCTCTTATATATCAGTGCATGTTACCAGTGGGCAGACCAAGCTGTGATATTCTGGATGTGTCTTTTACAGAGTATCTCGCAGAGTTTCAGGGCTCAGACAGTGATTATCACAGCAAGCCTGAACTGCACTGGGAGGACCCCGACCAAGTTTAAAATCCACATCTGTTCACAAATCATTAACACTGAGGTTCTGAACTCTGAAATACTGTGAGGTTAGGTTGGTGAAGGGAAAAGGAGCAGTGAGTTATGTCCACCATTCAGTTTCTCTGAATGCAACTAGAAGGGAAAATCCACCCCAAACATTTTACAGAGAAACTCAGCAGCAGCTGGGATCTTGTTTGTCTGACCTCTGTGGTTTAACTTCTCACCTTTCTGCAGTGGTGCAACAGAAACTCTGTTTTTCAGCCTCGTGTTGAGCTGATCTTTGCTCTTACAAATAGTTGTGTGCTCACGGTTCCACCAAGGTGCTCAGTGCCTTTATTCTCAGCTCAGTCGCCAGCATAAATGTTGGCATTGTTCGTTTCTGGATATGTTACATTTGTATTTGTCATACGTAGCAGATATGTTGAAACTTAACATTTCAATTTAATGTTATGACAATACTGTGGTTAACATGGTCAGGTTTGGGCACAAATATCACTTGGTTTGGGTTATGAAAACATTATGTTTGGGCTTAAAATACCTAGTTTGGTCACTACAAACACCGCTGGACATGTCCAAAGATGTCATTAAAAAACACACGCTTTTGTCGTCACCAACACCGCTGGACATGTCCCAAACTGTTTTTAAAAAACACCTGCTTTTGTCGTCACCAACACCGCTGGACATGTCCCAAACTCGTGTTAAAAAACACACGCTTTTGTCGTCACCAGCACCACTGGACATGTCCCAAACTGTCTTTAAAAAACACCTGCTTTTGTCCCCACCAACACCGCTGGACATGTCCCAAACTCTTGTTAAAAAAACATCTCCATTTTCATGACAAACATCATAGGATATGTCGCTAACTCTCATCAAAAATCATCAATTTTTATCATTACAATCACCACTGGGCATGTCCCAAACTGTTGTTAAAAAACACCCGCTTTTGTCACGACAAATCTCGCTGGATATTTCGTTAACTTTCATCAACAAACATTTGTATTCATTGCTACAAACACAGCTTGAAATGTCACAAACTCTTGTTTAAAAACGTATTTTTTTTGTTGCTGCAAACACTGCTGAATATGTCCCAATCTTTTATTAAAACAGACCCACTTTGTCGCTACAAACACCGCTGGACAAACTGTCATTGAAAAACAATCGCTTTTGTCATGACAAACATCGCTGAACATGTTGCTAACTTTGTTAAAACACACCCACTTTTGTCTCTACAAACTCTACAAGCTCTACAAACCCTGCTGGACATGTCCCAGTCTTTTGTTAGCAACAATGACTTTTGTGGCTACAAACACTACTGGAGATGTCCTGCACTATAGTAAAGTAAAAAACAAAAAAAACTTTTGTGACAACAAACACTGCGAGACATGTCCTGAACTGCTGTTAAAAACACCCACCTTTTTGGTCTTGAACAGCAGTGTGCTGCTTCGATGTTAAAACCAGAGTAACAAAGATCTTGACAGTTAAACTAACAAGCAGTAAAAATGCTAAAAGTAAACACAGAATAAAAATAAAACCAGAACAGGATGACTTGAGAAAAGGCTTTAAAGATAAAAGTGATTCACAGAGGCTGAGCCACAGAGCAGGCTGGGCAGAGACACTCAGGCAGACAGTTCCAAAGAGCACAGACTGGAGAGGTCACCTCGGGTAGAAAAAGGGTGTTTGGAAGAGGTAGGAGACCCTCGCCTGAGAGTCTCAGGCTGCACTGTAGCTCATGAGGGAATCATTTATCTTTCAACATGGGAGCCTGACCCTGCAGAGCCTGAAAAGGTAGAAGTGGGTCAGATGGGGAAGTTTCATCATCTAAGCTGAAAGCAAGTAAAACCTAGAGAGCATCTTGCTATGAGATCACACAGTGGTCCACAACTTCAAACTAATGTGGGCCAGGGGCATAAAGTGGGGTGGCCAATGGCCCCTTCTCTACTTCCTACCAATAAGCACTGTGAAGCAGCTCTGACTGTCAAACTGCTGCGGAGTTTGCATGTTCTCCCTGTGTCAGCGTGGGTTTCCTCCAAGTACTCGGGCTTCCTCCCACAGTCCAAAGACATGCAGGTGAATTGGTGACTCTAAATTGCCCTTAGGTGTGAATGGTTGTCTGTCTCTATGTGTCAGCCCTGTGATAGTCTGGTGAACTGTCCAGGGTGCACACTGCCTCTTGCTCAGTGTCAGCGGGGATAGGCTCCAGCCCCCCCACGACCCTCATCTCACTGATAGTATCACTAAAGTTAATTTTAATATACAAAAAAATATTTAAAAAATATGGAAATAATTCATAAAAACTTGAGGAACTCTGGCATCAGAGTGCCCTCGAGAAAGAGAAACACAAAACCTCTACGGTGGAGCTGTTGAGTCAGTGTTCAACAGACTGTGGTTTTATTAGGCTGCATCCTGGTGTGAATTCATTTAACTGTGACTGAGTCTGATCACATTAGTGATAAAGAGGATTCATGCTCAGTCAACTTTCCCTGGAGAAACAAGATAAGATAAAATAAACTTTATTGATCCCCGAGGGCGAAGAAGCTGACTGCAGCGGCGAAGAATAGAGACGTCACTTCACGAAGAGAAGATCAAAAGATACCAAGAAATAAGAATGAAAAGGCAAGAATGCAATAAAATACAAACTATATTAAAGATCCTCCTGATGTTTAATAACTGCTGGGGAATTACTGAATGTGATGGTGTGATGTCATGTGAATACAAACAGAGAGGGTTCATATGAGGAGACGCAAAGAGACTTTAACTCGACAGTTTTCTTTCCCCTGCAGGAGACTGAGTCAGGATTTTCTGACACGAGTCAACAGGACACATCATTTAGCCCTGGGGCTCTGGCTTCTGCCTGTATTCCCTCTGCCAGCACTGCCCCAGGAACAGCATATTTGTTATTGGCCAAAAGTATATAGAAGGAACTTACTTCAAATGAAATGTAGTTCAAAGAGAATAAAAGATCTTTTCACTTCTGTATAAATGTCTCCTTAAAGTCGCAGTGACAGTTTTCCCGGTGAGCCTTTCTTCTGTAGTTTGACAGGGCATGTTCAGTTGAAATGAGGATGTAAGGGATCAGCGCAACCTGAAAAGGGATCTTAAACATTGCTCAGTGCCAAACCTTGCACATTCAGCACCCTAGATTTCCCTGGCACCTCACACCCACCCCTCTTTTTGCTTTCTTTTGGACACCACCAGATGGCTTTTGCATTTTCATTTTCTTTTACTTTAATGCTCACATACACTCGACTCGACCTTTTCTTTATTTCTGTCATGATCTATGAATCATTGTACCCTTCTGTTAATATTTTTTTTGTTTGTATGTTTTTTTAATGTCACCTATAGGAAGATCCACCATTGACAATGGTAACATATTGCACCATGAATCTACCTAAGAAGATACATTAAATAGCAGACAGTAGATTTTAATTAACATTATAAATACAGTTGTGATATTCCTTCAAGTTCATGCTCATGTGTTTGTGTCCACTTCCTGTTTTATTTTGAAATGTCTTCTCATTGTGTTTAGTGTCTCTTTTACTTCCTGAGTTTTCCCGCCTTTGTTAATTACGTCATGTGTTTCACCTGGGGCTTGTTCCACTCATCTGTGTGTAGTTAGTAATCAACCCTTGTGTATTTATAGCCCAGTGTTTCCCCCGTTCAGTTGCCAGATTGTCATTGTGGCACTAGTGTGTTCATACTCTCCAGCCTTTTCCTTGTGTTTGATTGCTTGGTTTTTGACTCTGCTTGGATTTATAGACTTTGCGTTTTGTGTGATTTCCCTAAATGGACTTTTCTGCCTTTGCTGCCTTCACGAGTTTGACCCCTGACCTCCTGGGTAAAGATTTGGATTTGATAAACGGTTCTTGGTGTTTTGTGTTTTCTTCTGCAACTGAGTCCCAGTTTTGTACTAGATCATTACAATAGTAAAGAAAAATGTAAAATTCAAGGCAAATTAGATGTGAATTCCCACCAGGCAGTGCGATGGATGCAATGGATACGACGCGAATGATGCGAATTAAGCAGTGCAAATTCAGCGAAGAGCACAATTTCACATCATACACTCATTTGTGAGAGTTGAAAAATCTGAACTTTGACGACCAATTCGTGCCAACATCGCCAATCAGCATTGAGATCCACCTGGGATGTATGATGCCAAGGATGTATCAGTGGAAGTCATTTATTGATTCAGCAATTTCAAACTCATATGACACAAGTTATTCATGCGTACGAAGTGAGTCAACACAAAATGTTCTAGCGTTCAGTCTCACTTCACATCACGTATAACACATTATACTTCACATTTATGTGACATTAATGAATTTCATGGAAGAACTTGATATTCAAATGTGTATTAAACAGACATTTTCATTGCATTTATGTAAAGTAGCTTAAAGTTAATAACGGTGTTCTTCATGTAACATGTAGTGTACATTAAATTAAAAACACCACTGATGAAGACCATGTGATATGTTGAAAGCTCAGGAAGAAGAAGGTGGAACCTGACTTGAAACTGTTTCTCGTACTACAATCTCCATGAGCAAGAATGAGCCTTCTTGCTTAATTCTTAAAAGTTCTGTGTATGAGATTTTGGACATTAATAAAGCAACAAACATATGAAACATGAAAAAAGTCATTCAACTCTCATTAACAGGCTGTACAAACAGGATAGTTCCTGCCAGGTTTGTTTCTTTGCAGAGAAAATGTCATTTTTATTTTGAAGGAGGAGCTTAAAGAGAAAGCCACAGGACAGAGAACAGAAGCAGTGACATTTCTGATTTCTTCATTCAGTCTCTGCGGTCGACCTCTCGAGAACCTACAAGTGCTTCTTTTCTCAACATGATATTTGAAAGCATACCATCATGCTGTAATTCTGACTCTCATGTAATAAAAGTGTGGGTTTACCAACAGCCAGATGTGGCGCCTCCACCAATAAAACCTTTTCAGATGCAGAGATTTGAAACAACAACCTGAAAGTCCAACTGCAATTAGATTGTTTTTTATGTCTGCTGCAGCATAAACACTGCATCAGCTCTGTGGTCTCATCAGAATCAGAAATCAAAAGGGAGAAATGTATGTTTGATATTCTTGTTTTCATGATGCTACCCTTTAAGTTTGCATTAATTGACTAAATTTAGTTCTGGTCTCCATCTATGTAGATGGACACCTTATTTCAATACAACAAATCAGATCTCAGAGCAGTACTGTCTGCCAGCCACACAGCAATCCTGCTAAAGACTCCTTCTTATCTAATTTATAACCATGACCCCATCGTGTCCTACAACATAGCTTATTGAACAAACACACATTCACCAGAGAAAAGCACACTGCTAACGTCAGTTTCCGGGCAAGGGGCTAAATTAAACAGCAGTTAGTAGCATGTAAATGTACCTGCAAATGTCACGCAGAGCTGGTTAAATGCTTGTGTGGTCCTTAAGGCTGATTTATATTTGTATGTAGGCTTCATGTAGAGTGTACACTGTAGCCTTTGCAAGTAGCCTACTCCAGTGGTTCTTAACCTTTTCATGTCAAGTACCAATAAATTAATACACGTTACGTTATGGACCACCATTTGATGAGATTTTGCTTCAGAGACTTCCATCTGAGAAGAATTTGGTTCTTAGACATGTTAAGACCAGAATTCTATAGTTGTTCCTATGAAAAGTTATGCGCCACAAATTGCACATATCCCATGTAATTATTAGCCTATAATTTGTGCATAACCCACATGTTTTGGAAGGGTGCGATCTCGTCACCAATGTGCTGATGGGTGTAAAGAAGGGAGCGGTCCAGTTAGGAGCTAGGTGAGGGCTGTGGATGGGTCAAAAAACACAGGACTTTACCTTGGGAGACTGATATGGACTTTGAGTGACCTTTGAGTCATTGTGAGAAACATGGTGAGTCAGTACGTCCTCACCATGTTTCTTTTCCTAAACCTAACCTCCGTAACTTTACGTTAAGTACCTAGCATCAGGCTAGGTGGCTAGCGGACATTTTCTCTACTCAAATTCAGCTTGAAACAACCGCAACATTTAACAAAGGTAACGTTTCAAAATTCAGCTTCAATATTACTCACAGGTTCACTGACAAAAAACATTGTCTAATACTAGACATATTTCCCCCACATAACTTGCTAACATTATTAGCATAAGCCTATGACATTTTACATTGTATAAATTAGCCTCGTGGCTCACGGGCATTTTCTCTACTCAGATTCAGCTCAAAACAACCGCAACATTTAAAGGGCCACTGTGTAAAATGGGTTGAAAACTGTTGAAAACAGTGACATCAGTGGTCAAATTCTAGATTGCAGGGCTCACTCGCTCACCCCTCCCGTCGGGTAAATGACGGTGGCCTCGCAGGGACAAAAAGCCTTGCGCAGACATGAGTTTTTCAGGAGTAGGTCTATCTAGTGACGAGGTGAATGTTTATTTA
>NC_065509.1:39553956-39574865 GCF_006386435.1 Epinephelus moara
ATTCAGATTCAGATTTGACAATAAACCATGCCAAATATTACACACTGGCCCTTTAACAAAGGTAACTTTTCAAAATTCAGCTTCAATATTACTCAGAGGTTCACTGACAAAAAAAAAATTGTCTAATACTAGACATTTCCCCCCCATAACTTGCTAACATTATTAGCATAAGCCTATGACATTTTACATTGCATAAATTAGCCTAGCAGTTAGCAGACTTGTACTCTACTCATGTGAAGTCAGGAACAACATTCAACAAAGGCAATGTTTCAAAATTAGGCTTCACTGTAAGTCACTGGGTTTATCGACAAAACAACTGTCTTATACTAGACAGGTTTTCCCCACATAAACAACATGCCAATGTTATTAGCATAAGCCTATGGCATTTTACATTGTATAAATTAGCTTTGGAGCTAGCTGAGTTGTCCTCTTTTGAAATAAAGTCAGGAACAACAGCAACATTTAACAAAGGTAACATTTCAAAATTCAGCTTCATTATAACTCACAGGGTTCACCGACAAAACAGCTGTCTTATACTTGACATGTTTTCCCCACATATTCAATATGCTAACCTTATTAGCATAAGTCTATGGCATTGTATTGCATAAATTAGCCTAGCAGCTAGCAGACTTTCCTCTGCTCATATGAAGACAGGATGAATCTGTGGAGAATTTGTGGAGGCTTTATTGTCTTAACAATTTTCACATTCACTGATCTATGAAATTAAAGTTAATAAAACAAACAGGTGGTTTGTGTTGCCATAATTTGTGGTAGCATTTGTCATTATGGGACAGAGCCTTCAGTGTGGCTGCCTCCAGCCTTGGTAGTCTCTCCTGGCAGAGATCTGTAATGCCGCATCTATGGACACCTTCAAGAAATTTGTGAAAATGTACCTACAGTATTCAAGGCTTATGGATTTGGATCTGTATTATTATTTTCTGTTGTTGTGCGATTTTATTTTGTCTGCCTCCATATGTGTAAAGGGTCCTTGGGTCCCTAGATAGGTGCTATTAAAATGCAAGCTGTTATTATTATTATAATTATTAGGATATTATTAATTGTGGATACACTGGGGTTTTTCTCTCTGCAGGGGGAAACCAGTGCTGGCACCCCACTGTACTAGATTTGCTTTTGAGTCTTATCAGCTCTCCAGTGTTGGGTTGCGTGGGCTTTAGTGTTGTATAAGCTTTTTACTCCACTGAATGGAGGTTTGGAAACACCTCTGCTCTCTGACATCATTCATTCCTTCCATTCTCCTCGGTCACAAAAGACATTTAGTGTTACATAATCTCTCTCTTCAGCAGAAGACGCCTGAGGATATTTTTTTTTCTTACGCCTCTTCTCAGAAGTAAATCAGTAAAATGGGATTGATAATGATTTTCTGAATAAATATTGACTAAAAGGAACATAGAGAGTTGCCCAGAGCAACAGCTTGTGCATGCAGCGCTCCTTATTTTCAGTGCCAGGCTAAAGGGATTCTGTACAGCTCAGTGCAAAGGGCAAATTCTGCCACAGATAAGGGTTTGATTCACTGTGTGACATGAATGTACATCCATATGTGAACATGTTATATTATTAGGTATTTTTGCTCTGCTAAACATTTAGGGGCAACCACTATCTGCTCCATCTCGAGGTCTGATGCTAATGACATTACAGTGCAGCCATGGCCATTAAATGTAGCTGAGTACAGTTGGATGCGGATTACCAGACAGTGGGCCCCTCGGCACAATATGCAAAAGGCCCCATCTCTCCTACATGGGAGCAAGACACACACACTTTATAGTTGACACTTCGCTAAGTCCCACCCCTCGAATGTAGACTGGCCAATCATAGCTTAGCACTGTCCAGCTTTGACAAAGGTCGGACATTTGCTCGGCTGTGGTTCATAGATTCTCATGCAATTGTTTCAGGTTTCCTCCATTCAAGGCTGGTTTTGTGGATTTGGAGCTAAATGTTGTGTCTGGGACACGTCGTGTATTAATGATACTCATTACCTGGGGAGGTTGTAAGGAGACATACGTTTCTTCCCCACTCCAAAACAAAATTAAACCCTGAAAAGTGTAGGGTTAGCAAGCTAGCTACTGAAGCAGCTAGTGAATACTGAATGTATACACATGCTGCTTTTTCTTTTTAATGTACAGGCTGACCCTGCTCTTAACGAACCAATGAGCAGAACCAGGGAAAATGCCGATATTGAAACAGCTGTATGTCATCACAGTGTGTGCAGATGAACAGTGTTTGGCTTCTCCCCGAGCTCGTCTGGCGGCGGGGAAGCCAACATTGTTCATCTGCACACACTGTGATACCACACAGCTGGTTCAATATCGATGTTCATTGTCTTCTGTGGTGATCAGCAGTGATGTGGTGGTTCACTTTTACACTGGAATCAATATTTAATTTTTCCAGAAATATGATAATATTTCTTCAGGGAGGGCAGTTAGTTACAGTCTGTGCGCTGCTCTAGCTCCAACAGCTTGACGGAGCATCGCAAAGGGGCGGGGCTTTACGAAGGGTCAATTGTTTAGCCTTGTTTTGTGTTGTTATTTTGCATCTCTTTATAGTCGTATTTGTTTTGTGTCTTTGACACAATTTGGTGTCCTTTTTGGTCAATTTGTGGCTGTTTTGGGCCTTTTTGCAGTTATTTAGTGTCTCTTTGCATCTCTTTCTGCTCATTTTCAATCTCTTCCCAGTCAGATGACATTCCTTACAAATGTGCTTCAGTTACCATCAACTTTCAGAAGAGACTAACAATTTTACTATCACTAAGTGTGGCTGTTAGTGCTGATCTTTGTGAACTGCACTGGTTTTGCATCAAGTATCATTTGCGTAGAAAGGGGCCAATTTTACTAGCCTGGAAATCCAGACTCGCTGAGCAAATTTAAATTGTGCTCTCACGAGAACTCTGGATTTCCAGGGTACAATTTTACAGTTGTCGTTGTAGTCTGATGAAGAGCCTGATGCTCGAAACGTTACTTCTTTTCAAATAAATTTGACTGTGCATTGGAGCCCTGCAGTGTGCGAACTGTTTTAATATTCTTTTGTATGCACTGTTTTCAGCTCAGCACCTGCCCGTTTTTGGTTTGGATGTGCGTGTGGACTTCTTTGTATACAATTTTACACCAAACGTGTGCATATTACCTAATTTAAGTACATGCAAATAGCACAGGAGCACCAAGACACTATTTGTTTTGCAGCGCAGTTGGGGGTGCAGTTCACACTTTGTTCTCAAAGTCTTATGTTCCCCAGTTCTACATATGCACTTTCCCAGGGTTATATGTTTAACACATGATGGAAACCTAATGAAAGTGTTCCCTCACTTTGCATATATGACATGGGTTAGGTTAGGGGTCTATTATCATGAGGCATAAAACTGCACTGGCACAGGTCTACGTCTAGATAAGTTACTCTTTTATATACAGAACAAATCCCAAACATATTTCAGCCTTAAATTAAAAATAGTAGGAACTAGTCAACCAATTAATTAAACAATTAAAGAGAGGAAAAAGAAAAACAAAAGATGAAAAAAGGAGGAAAATAATTATTGAACATTTCAGAATCAGAAAAGGACTTATTGCCAAGTTTCACATACAAGGAATTTGCTTTGTTTCTTTTGGTGCATACATTAAACATATCAAGGGGAATAAAAATAATTACTGCAACACTTAAAAACATAAACACAGAATAGAAAAAGTACAGTAAAATATGACTAAGTTACTTTTAAAAAATACTTTAACCTAACAAATATGTACAATATAGCTGTGTCAGAATAAGCTGTACCTGTTTGTGCAGGAGATGCAAAACTATTGAGCAGGCATTAGTGGAGGGAGGGGTGCAGGAGTCCGTGTCAGTGGAGGGTCCCCGAACTTGTTGATGAGGCCAACTACAGGAAGAAACTATTTTTGTGGCGTTAGATTTTGGTCCTGATGGAACGCAGCCTCCTGCCAGAGGGGAGCAAAACAAAGAGTTTGTGTCAGGTCTCTGGAGGTGTACAGGCCCTGGAGGGGTAGCAGATTGCAGCCAATCACCTTCTCAGCAGAGCAAATGATACTCTGCAGTCTGCCCTTGTCTTTTGCGGTGGCAGCAGTGTACCAGATGGCGATGGAGGAGGTGAGGATGGACTCAATGATTGTAGTCGAGAAGTGCACCATCGTTGTCTTTGCCAGGTTGAACTTCTTCAGCTGCCACAGGAAGCACATCCTCTGTTGTGCCTTTTTGATGAGGGACCTTATGTTGAGCTCCCACTGGAGATCCTGAGTGATGATGGAACCCAGGAAGCCAAAAGACTCCACAGCGTGGTGTCTGGGGAGTGACACAGGGTGATGGAAGCGGGTGGGGTGGCGTTCTTACAGATTCACAGTCAATGTCTTGAGAGAATTGATATCAGAGTTGTTTTCGCTGCCCCAGGTCACCAGATGGTCAGTCTCACACCTGAACGCAGACTCATCACCGCCAGAGATGAGTATCATTTCACATTTACAAACTTCAGGAGCTTGACAGACTGGTGAGGGTTAGGGTTAGAAAATCAATAACAGTTTATTGCTATTTCCAAACAGGCTAAGATCAGGAGAGAGGTTTAGGGTCAGGTTAATGTGTGTTGCAGTGTATTGAACCAGGGAACATATATGACCTTGTGAACATAGATATGCTCCCCTTTGAGTTTTACAAGCTTTCTTCTTTTCTTATTTGTGCAGTTTTAGCAGCCACAAAAAACGCGCAATCCTTTCATAAATTTGCCTGTCAGTGTCTTACAGCTCTGGCCTGTTGATGTATTTCTTGTTTCCATTTTGTTTTAAAATAAATAGAAGACGAACTGGGAAGGTGGGATGAGCATAAAATAGCCATCACTGAGCAGCAGCAACAAAAAGAAGAAAAATAGCAACCACAGTATTTGGCTGACTGCAGAATTCTGAGCGGTGCAGTGCAGAACAACATCACAGATATTTGTCCCTAACACCACATCAATGGATAGAGTAAAAATCATATATTTCTAAAGATGCATCATTATGAGGCGACATGATTGCTTTTACAGAAACCAAGACCTGAGGTGGAGACGTGTCCACTCAGGTTTGAAATGTTTCAGTTCGGGAAGATTTCTGTTTATCTAAAAGCTGCATGACTCCACGAATGTACAGAAACAGCAGGAGCAAAACGAGTGTGTCTGGAGTAAAATGAGGGAAATAACTTCCCTCTTCGTGAGTTTGAAACCTGTCTGAGTCAGAGCTGCTTCTCTCTCACACACATTCACTCAGACGGCAAAATCATTTCAGGGGCTGAATACACACAAATAGACTGAGATGAGAGTGAGCTTTGCCTGGTTCAGATATGGCAGAATAAAATTCCTTTGTGTGTCTCTGAGGTTGCGCTATAGGGCTGCTACCAAGTCCCTTCTTTTTGCTTCCTTTGCATTTTTACACAGAGCTGAACGACAGCAGCATCATCCTGCTCCAGTGTGTGATTTTAGATAAAATGACGGCACTGCGGAACCAAAAGAGGCTTGACAAATCCCTTAAAAAAAAGTAATCCCTTACTTTACTTGATTACTCCCTGGAGAAAGTAATTAGCTACGATACTCGTTACATTACTAGTTACTCTGTAAAATTGCCTGAAATGCATTGTCACTTACTTTGCCAGTTAACGATATAGCATTAAACCTTACATATGTGTAACAATCCTAAGGTAGGTATAGTTTACCTGTTTACCACAGATTTTGATGTTACTTGTTGAAAAGAAAGCCTTTGCTGCTTGCGTGGGGTTGAGGCGGGCGACTCAGCTTGGCTCTGTGGGTCTCTCACAGCTAGCTTTGTGTTAGCATGTTGTCTCTGCAGATGCTTCGTGAGATTGAATGTCATGTTTGCAGCGGTAGATAGCAGCTTGTGGCCTGGGCAAAGTTTGCACCTCACTGTCACATTCTTGTCCTTCCGTGCAACAAACTTGAAATAATGTGAATATCTCCACCCATCCAAAAGTTGTGGTCGACGCTGACGGCGAGAGGGGAACTGCTGTTGGCGCCTCCATTTTTAAAGCCTGCTCGCACTGACTAGAGTCAATCGGCCAGAGTGACGACTCTTGCCTGAACCTAACCAATCTGCAATCGTTATCATTCCTTGTGCCCAACCCGAACCAATCACTGCCCCCTGTCCCTCTGGCCCATCTATTCTAGCACTCCTTCTTCTTCTTCTTCTTCTGCTGTTTATTGGCGGTTGGCAAACAATGAATTGGTGCATTACCGCCACCAACTGGAATGGAGTGTGGATCAAAATGACTCATATTACACCCTCTCACTCCAAACAATGTGGAGGCATTTACAGTCAGCAGCTGGGTGCATTATATTGTCCCGATAATCTTGCAATCCTGTTGAAAATTCATGAATTTATGTAACGCAAGTAACGACTTAAGTGTTTTGTTATTAACTGTAATGAGATTGCATTACTGCATTTAGGGACAGTATAGTGCTTAACACTACTCATTACTGAAAAAAGCCATTTTTGGCGGTAACGCATTACTTTGTAAACCAACACGTTACTTTGTAACGCGTTACCCCCAACACTGATTGACAGTGCTTTATAAACTATAACAATGGCATTAACATATTAATAACAATCATTTACCTTCTCTTATACGTCTACTGATATTGCCCTCTGCTCGGAGGGTAAGGAGCTCCCGAATTTCTTTGTTTTCCCAATTTGCAGACATTTTCAGCCACTGTGTTTTTTCTTTGAGCTAGCCGCTAACTACTAGTAGTAGCTCTTTAAATCTCCCGCAGTGCTTCACTCACATATGACATCATCAAAACAACACACCCATCCTGCTTATGGTCCTGTCCTACCAGCTGTCCTGTTCATACAGACACCATTTTGGCACTGTTACTACCTCCTGTGGTGCTTAAAGGCGAGACAACTCTGCCCCCCAGTTTCGCAATCGCACCTTCACAGCTTGATAATGTTACTCACATAAATAACTTTTCTTTGACAGTTTTTATTTTCTCAATATAGGCCAAAGCACCATTTCCAAAACCTTGACTTACCTGTGTCCTGCCTGTTTCAGACCTCTCCCTGCTCCAATACAACAGCTGATTTACATGATCATCTTGTTTTAAAGCAGCTTCAGGAGTTCATAATCATCAATGATCACTTAAATCAGCTGTGTTAGAGCAGGGAGAGACTGCGGTGCATTCCAATACTCAGATTACCATACTATTTGGCATGCCAGAAACAGATTCAGTATGTCCCAATAGTATGCTAAATGCAGCAGTAAATGTACTGAGTGGAAACACAGTGTGCTGCTGGTCGATAGCATGAAATTACTTCAAAGGTCTCCAAGGCTGAACTTTGAGCAAAACCTCCACACTCGATTTACTTTACTGATGTGAACAAATCCTGTTGTGACTGTGACCGAAGCCTAAATGACAGTCGACTTATATTAGAATCTGCTACAGATTATGAAATACATAGAAAAGCATCCTGTGCTAAATGTATAAACCAGGACTCATTGTATGATCCAATCCCCCGCATGTCCTTGAGGTTGATTTGTTTATAGACCAGCATGAATCGAACTGAAAGGCACATCAGATAAAAAGCATCCACTTAATGACTTTGTGCAACAAAACATATTCAACCTTTCTAGATATTTTCTGAAGCCTCGGGCCAATTCGGTCTCTCAATCAGTAATTAACATTCATGCTGCAAAAGCTCGAAACAACAGAGCGCGGTCTGTTCCACCCTTTCAATTAGCCCGGGAGCCAAATGTTTATGCATCAGAAACTTTTTTGAAATGATGCTCATGCTTCTCAAGACTTGGCCTCTGTTTCACCCCAAACAGATTACACAGTACAAAGCAAGCACACCTGTGAGTTTCATTTGATAAGCAGCAAATACTCTATGTTTTAGCACTTGCTCTGAGGGCGGATTAAATATAAATTGGTTCAATAAATTAACAGACAGAGAACCACCAGGCACACTTCAGTTCATTCTACAAAATCACTTAAAACCAAGGGTTAAGAATTATTGTTTCCAGTCAGCTATATGGAGACAGCTATTAGATTTACTGTAATGCGATGCTACGTGTGAGATGCTACGTGTGTCTGCCGCCTCCCCGGCTGCATCAGACAGCTGTAGAAGTTAAAATCACATGAGCCGGCGTGTTCTCTTTCTCCCCACGTCCTGCTGATCGGGCTCCCCTTTGAAGCTCAGGCACGGTGTAGGGAGAGATTGACAGATGCTCACACTCCGCCTCTTCTGCTTCACACTCCAGTCCACCCGAGTATGTGTATGTGTGCCTGAGTGCATGTGAGTGTGCTCACTGGAGAAAAAACTGCATCTGTGTGCATGTGTCCGTGTTTTTGTTGGCAGGTGTTTTCTCTGCATCAGTGAGCATTCATCCTCGAAGATACAACAAAGAAAAGTGTCTCCTTCAGTTAGCAGCTGATTTTTGCATATGTGCTTTTGCCTTTTTCTTGTGGAATACTGGATCACATCACAGCACCAGAATTGCCCTGCTCAAGGTTACCAATGACCTTTTAATGGCTGCTGATGAAGGCATGCGCTCAGTCCTTGTACTCAGGGACCTCAGTGCAGCTTTTGACACGGTTGATCACAACATCCTGTTAGACAGACTGAGGCACTGGGTGGGGATATCTGGTACAGCTTTGAATTGGTTTTACCCGATGAACAGGAGGTTTGCGTCTGTCAACAATTAATTAATTAATTAATTTTCTTCTCTTAAGCATGGTGTGCCTCAGGGTCAGTTCATGCTACCATTTGAGCAGATTATTCATTTTTATGCTGATGATACACAGATGTACCTGACTGTTAGATCCATAGACCCTGGAATGATGTGTTCACTTAATGCCTAACTGATGTTAAAAGCTTGATGTCAAAAAGCTTTCTTCAACTGAACTCAGACAAAACAGAGATTGCTGTCATTGGGCCCCGGCATGTTACACAACAAATTCTGCCTTTGGCTGGTCCCCTGTTGGATAACATCAAACCTGTTGCAAATAAATCTTGGTTTGACAGTTATTTAAGTTTTGAGCAGCACGTCACAAAGCTCGTGCAGTCATGAAACACAGAAACAATTGTACACGCCTTCATCTCTTCATGCTTGGATCACTGCAACAGCCTTTTTTATTACCTGAATTGAAAATCTATAAATCGACTGATGACTTTTAAGGCTCTCGCTGGTCTCTCCCAGCTATATCTCTGACCTCTTAGTGCCGTACACGCCAGGACATACTTTGAGGTCCTCAGGCAGAGGTCTTTTGTCTAT
Source organism: Epinephelus moara (assembly GCF_006386435.1). Taxonomy (NCBI): domain Eukaryota; kingdom Metazoa; phylum Chordata; class Actinopteri; order Perciformes; family Serranidae; genus Epinephelus; species Epinephelus moara. The sequence goes on from NC_065509.1 coordinate 39,563,221, forward strand.
TCCAGAGGCCTGGCTGAAAACTAAAGGGGACAGAGCATTTGCTGTCAGGTCCCTGAGGCTCTGGAACAATCTGCCAGAGGAAATCAGGTCGGCCGAGTCAGTCATCTCTTTTAAGTCCCTTCTTAAAACAAACTTTTATCGGAGAGACTTTCCGGATTTTACTCAGTTTTTATGTACCAAATTGTTTTTATCAGTTCTTTTAAAAGTTGTTGTTTTCATGTCTTGCTATTGCTATTGCTTGCTATTGATTAACACAATTTGAGGGGTAAAATCACTCTTTGGCAGAACTGTTCCTGACTCACTGACAAAGATAACAATATGTGACAAGGAGTCCTAAGTACCACTACACCTTTAGGAGACACAAACCAAACAGTAAGCCATTGATTTCATGTGTAAGTGTAGTTCTCTTCTCAAAGGGACTTACATTAAGGAAAAAAAGGTAACATTATGAAGACCCATTAGCAGCCCCTACAGACTGTAAATTCCAATACCCTCTGCAAGAGCGAAGTGTTTTAAGCTATTCCTAAATGTATAGTTGTGGGTTAAAAATTCATGCAAAGGATGGCATTAAGGGAAAGACCATATCTTCATTAAAATCAAAGGGCCTGGGAGCATGAATGTGCTGAGTAAATTTCATGGAAATCACCCTCAGCAGCAGCAGAAGCTTCATCCATGGGGATCTGGCTCGGGAACTGGAGGGTCGATGGTTCATGTCCTCGTATGGACCAAACACAGAATGTGGACTTGTAGCTGGAGAGGTTCCACATGCTCCTAGGCACTGCCGAGGTGTCTTTGAGGAAGGCACCAAACCCTCAGCTGCTCAGGGCGTCTGTTCATGGGTAGCTCCCTCGCTCTGACATTTCTTCATAAATACATGTGCATAGCTCTTGTTTGTGCGTGTGTGTATTTCAGCCTTTGTGTGTGTGTAATCTGTGAAGTAACAACAGGGTGAGCTGAATTTTGCTCTGTGGGACTGATAAAGGAATGCTTTCTTTTCCTTCTTTCTAAATTTTCAAGAAAATTAAAACAATATTCATCTATTAGATTTTGATAAGATTTGATATTGATTTATCATGTAGTAATTGACTGACTTCCATCTCTCTCAAATGCACATTGAGACGTTGGAAAGATTCAGCTGCCTGCAACCCAGCAAAATATATGTACCTGTAATACCTTGAACAGGGGTTAGATAAAAGGACAAACTTAAATGTTTATTATGGGCTTTAAGGAATTGCATACAGAACACATCCATCACAATATCCCTGATAAAAATGACGTGCTACAAATAGATGGCAGAAACTTCATTAATCCAGCAGGCTTTTTTCTGACCTTTCCCTCAACCCAATTGCAGTACAAATGCTGACACTTTACGTTCTGCAAACCACAGATATGTAACATTTGTGTGTTATTGTGTCGCAGATTTGTTGAAACTCAATGTTTCAATAGCACTGTGGTTATCATATGGTTATGTTTAGGCACAAAAGCCACTTGGTTATGGTTAGGGGACACAATCGCAGCTGGAAATACCATGATGCACAAATGCGGCTTGAAATGCCACATTTTGTTGCTTGAGAAAACCCATGTTTGGTGGTGCAAATGCTACTGGGAGGGCTGAAATGTGTCGCAAAGAAGCACTTGGGTTGATGGTACAAATGCAGTTGGAAATGCCACCATGTGTTGGTAAGAAACACCCAGGTTTGGAGGAATAAACGGCTAACAGTGGTCTGCAGCTTGGCAGCCATCTCGCTTGGGTGTTATGTCATCCACCTCCTGATGGCAAAATCAGCTCATTTACATGGAATCAGAACTACATCACTTCAGACACATTAATATATGTAAGAAAAAATGTACAAATGTAAAATGGTTTGCAGAAATGTACTATATCAGCATTTTCTTCTGGGACTGTATTTATTTGCACACTGGAATCTAAATGAGCTAGCACAGAGGACAAGAACTTGATGACTTCAACTTTGTAGGCATGTGTTAGGGACAAGATCCATGTTTTTTTAATATTATATGGTCACAGGGTGTGTACACTCTTGTAAATTTTACATGGTTTGATTGTCTGCCTTAAAAGAGTATACAGTGTAGCACCTGAGCAATACAAAAAGAAATGTCTTTTAATAGCTCTCTAGTGCCAAAAATAGAACTTCAAATAATTTCCCCTTGATGGACAGTAATTATATTTAATCACATCATGCATCAGAAATCAGAATTTCAAAATTCAGATATAAAAAAAGACCATGCAGCTTTCATTATACAGCTGTGACCTTTGTAAATGGGTTATTCTCTTACTTTCATTCAACTGTGGCAGCCAGGCCTTTTCCTATAGAGACAAAATGCCATTGAAAAAGTAATATAACACAGAGTGGTGCTATAGGACAGATGAGGAGAGGCAGTGACATTTCGGATTTCTTGTTCCATTTCTACAGTCGTCGTCCCCCAAAGAACCCACGAGTGATTTTCAGCCCGATTCAATATGTGAAAAGGAGCCATGCACGTCAGTCCTGTCTCTATAGATGACAACTGCCATGGGGCACGGTGACAGTCCACGGCCCATTATTTCAGCTTGAAACCTGCTCCATGCTGGGACATGCTATTGTGGAACAGTGAAAATGGCCTCAATCAGCAAAGAATGAACTGTCGAGGACTTCCTTTCAAGACCAGTGTGGTCTCAAAGGCCAAGTGGACAGTTGACATGTATGCTAACATGCTGCAAAGAAAAGTCCAGTATGTACTTTTGGAAGGGTTTTGAAGAATAAGGGAAAATTTCTACTGAAATAGAACCTATGCCAATTCTCAGGTTATCTGATGTATCTCCTAGAACGTGTTTACATGCTTTAATGTAGGCATGTCCAAAGTCCGGCCCAATCATGGCCCACAAATAGATTTAAAACGGCCCACAGCTTGTCTTTCGAAATACACTATATGTGGACCACCACACAATATTGGTTAAATGAAAGGACTATCATACAGTCTGTAGACATGCACCAAGTAGGAACTACGTGGGTAGAACTAATGTGGTGCCATAAACAGACATTAAACAAGGACATGAACGGTTACTTAACAGCAGACATTTCCTGCTAGTTAGCAGACATGGCCACAGCAAAGAAGCATAAAGTCTACAATGTGGGCCGCCACTTTCAGGAGTGGTGGAAAGTTGAAAACGTTTTCACTGAAAGATGAAGCAGTTGTGTCTTATTTGTATGTATTTTTTTAATAACCCATATGATGTGAGAAGCAACTGACACCCCAGGTATTGTCACATTTTCTAATCTGGCCCCATTCAAAAAGTTTGGACACCCTTGCTTTAATGGTCAAAAAAATGTATTTTTCTCATAATGTCCGTGGTTGAACAACTTTCTTCACCTTCTGTCCAAAACCTTCAATTTTAGGCCCTGTCTCTTTAAGCCCCCCTCCCAAAAAGCCTGCTCAGATTCATCAGTATTTCTGGGTCTTCCGCATCTCTGCACTGTCTCTACACTGCAGCTGTGGAATGACTGTAATGGAGAATAGCAGCACTTTCTACAGTGAAAAATTAACAACAAAAGCTTCTAAACACAACCAGACATGTTACAGCAGCAATATGATCCGAAATGAGGGAGAAGTTTACAACTTCAACAACCAGGATTACATTTCCATTACGAATGACTATGTAAAGACTATGTAAAGCAACATTTCTTCACATTAAAAATCAGCATTAGAAACTTCTAAACACATCCGGACATGTTCCAGCAGTAATGTGATTTAAAATCAGGGCTACATGTAGCAATTTACTTGCAGCTGGGGAATGACTGTGTATTACAGCACTTTCTACCGTTCAAAATCACCGACAAGCTTTAAAACAGAACCGAACATGTTCCAAAATGAATATAATTTAAAATTGGGGAGAAATTTACAAGATTATCAACTAAGATTACATGTTTCCCTGATGTTAGCATGTAGCTACATGTAGCAGTGTACTTGCAGCTGGGGGATGACAATGTATTGCTGCACTTTCACCAATTAAAAATCACCAAGAGAATCTTCCATACACAACCCAATGTGGTCCATCAGGAATATGATCTGAAATCTGAGGGAACAACATCAGCAATCAAGATTACAGGATTCACTGGCATTAGCATGTAGCTACATGTAGTACTGTACTTGCAGCCAGGGAATAGAAAAACTGTGTATAGCGGCACTTCCTCTTGTTAAAAATCACCAGTAGAAACTTCTACACACATCCTAAAATGTTACAACAGGAATATGATTCAAAATGGGGGACAAATTTACAAGATCAGCAACCAAGTTTACACGTATCTCTGATGTTAGCATGTACTTGCAGCTGGGTAATGACTGTGAACAGCAGCACTTTCTACATTTAAAATCACCAAGTGAAGCTGTGGTCCATGTTCCAGCAGGAATATAATTAGGAATCAGGGAGAAATTTACAACATTAGCAGCCATTTCCTTACTCTGGCATAAGCATGTAGCTACATGTAGCAGTGTACTTGCAGCTGGGGAATCACTGTGTATTGCAGCACTTTCTCCCATTAAAAAATCCCCAAGAGAATCTTCTAAACACACCCCAACACGTTCCAGCAGGAATATGATTTGAAATCAGGGAGACATTTACAACATTAGCAGCCAAGATTACCTTTCTGGCATGGTAGGTAGATGTAGCAGTGTACTTGCCGTCAGAGAATGACGTATATAGCCGCACTTTCTACTGTTAAAAATCACCAATAAGTTTCAAAACACAACTGAACATGTTCCATCAGGAGTATAATCCAAAACTGGAGGGAAATTAACAACATCAGCAACCAAGATGACAGGTCTCCCTGACATTAGCATGTAGCTACATGTAGCACTGTACTTACAGCCAGGGAATGAATGTGTATGGCGACACTTTCTCACGTTGAAAATCAGCAATAGACTAAACACAGCCGGATATATTCTAGCAGGAATATGATCCAAAACTGGAGGGAAATTAACAACATCAGCAACCAAGTTGACAGGTTTCCCTGACATTAGCATGTAGCTACATGTAGCAGTGTAGGTAATGTAAGATTTTTGCTCACATGGATTCATTTTAGATACGTTTACCTCATTATTTAAAGCTTTGGCTACATTTAATGTGAATATCTGACACTGTCACATTATAGGAAAGGCATAATAGTTCCCCTTTAAATCTACTTCAACCTGTCTGTATTTCTGTCTTTTTCATGGCTTGTGTATATTTAAGAGGAAAAGAATACAAAATAATCTTCCTTGAACATTAGTTTGGATGTATCGTTCTCATGAAGTGCACTTATGTCTTTGTTTGAGTGTTTATATCCCACCAACTAGCTTTGTTCCACTCCAACAGCACACGTTAATTAAACCACCACGGATGAATTTATTCTATTATTGGATTCTCTCTGCCGCTGAGTGTCCCAAATGCGCCCGAGTCCCCTTGCACTTCATGCATTGGCGCATCTCAGTGTGGCGTGCTGGGACTGTACAGGAGAAAACAATGTGATGGTAATCCTTAGCAAGAGACAGGAAAATTGGACCTGAATATGTTGCCCTGTTCCCCATAGGACTGCTTTCGCTTTAGCAGGGGCTGACAGAAGATGGATTTACTTATTATCGTGCCTGTGCATGCCAATGAGCGAGACACGGGGAATCAATAACTCCCAGAGAAGATTGTGAGGGCCATACAAATGCACGGTCAAGCCAGGTTACAAACGAGGCAGTCACTCCAGTAAAAGTAAGCAGAGAGGCCTAAGTATCTGCATTCCTTCTGCTGTATAAATTATTAGACAGTTACTAAGGAAATTACCACGTTAATTAACTGCAAATAGCCTCCCTTTGTCTTCTATGTTTTGCATAATAACCTCATTTCAACCTGCTGGATCTCCCTACTGTGAGCTCCGTTGAACGGATTTCTGAACACAATTAGGTTTTAATTGTGAGCTTCAATGGAATGATCAGAGTCTTTTGTGTCTCTGCACCTTGGAGGATTTTGCAGTATCATATAAGCAGTGTGCTTCTCGAAAGGTGAGAGAAGGTTGTCAGTTTGTTTCTAGAGACTGGTTCGGGAGATTAGAGCAAGAAAAGCAAACACGTCAGTCTGTGCTTCGGTGGTGGAGCTGCGAAGTGGATGCTGTTTTTGAATGAGCTGTGAGGAACCCTCAACTGTCTTCAGAGCAAACATGCAAGTGTATATAGTTTGCATTAGGGTAGAGCATAAAATGAAGAGCATTACATCTTAATTTTTCTAGAATGCTGAGGCCAACATCATCGTCAGATTGTGGCTGGCATCCCCATCATTTCTGATTTCTTCTTTCTTCTCCTGCTTCAGATTTTCTCCGGTAGGATCAGAGGACTTGCACATTTGGTGTGAAAGCCAGGCAGATCCAAACTGGAAAAGTAAAAACTTCAGATGCAAATGTTTTATATAAAATGTAAAGGCCTCATCAAAGGAAACACAGTTCTGTGAGAGGGGTTGAGGAGGCAGGGATTCAGCCAGAGGAGGCTGTGATGGGAGGTTTTTCTCTTCTCTGGTGAGTGTGGCCATTCAGAATCATAGACCGCAGTCATTCATTCATTTAAGCCTTTATTTAAGACAGAAGAAGAGAAAAGATCAATTGTGGGAGACTCTCATTTTCAGTGATGCTGAGCATGAACAATGCCATTAAAATCAATCAATAAGCAAACAAAGAAGCATCATGCATATCAGTTATGAGCTATCAGAGCTTTAAAAATGAACAAATACCAATGCTGCTCCAGCCTCACAGCCGGAAGTAGACGTGCATGTGCAGTCACGTACTGCTGAGAGTGAAATCCCTGATCGTTAGCTCACACGCAGCTTGTTCAAGCTGTTCTCTGTATTGTTGAAATTAAACAAAATAATGACATATCTGCTTATTATGCTACTGATTTAAATTGGGGTATTTTTTGATGAACTGAATGACATTTAACGGAGTGTTGCACGTCTCGAAGGCTGGGCTCATAGGAGACCACCGGACTCTCTCCCAGGAGAGGGGCTTGGGGAGAGACCGTCCAGCATGGACCAAAACACAGCACGGACGGTTCAGAAGCAATTCAGAACGAGTTCAAAGCAATTAATAAACAAACAAAGTGGTGTTTAAAACTGCGTATATTGCTAGCAGATCTATTTTCTTGCCTAAAGTGCGGCTGTGACTGGTTCTGAATGTGGGCTTTAGCAGGCAGCCGCGCTCTCCTCCTCCTGGTACTGTGTGCCGCCACTGAATCTTTAAGTGGTACGCAGTACCGGACCGTACCAGCTTACTTTCACCCCTGGTCTGGACTGAACCTTTCACGGTGTTGTGATACACCGCCGCTGTAAACATAATTTTTCCTGCTGTTATGTTGGGCATTTTAACATGGAGGTTTATGGGGACTGAATCACTTTTAGAGCCAGCCTCAAGTGGCCATTCAAGGAACTGCAGTTTTTGGCACTCTGGTATTGTCTTCATTTTTCAGCCCCTTAAGTTGCCACTTGTTCAGAACAGGTGTAAAGACTTTGCCTTTAGATACAGTCCAACAACAATTGTACAGCCACAGTTATTTGAAGCATACTGAGGCCTTAAATGTCTTAAAAGTAATAGAATATATTAAAGATCTTTTTTATTATATTTAACACACATTTTACTTGTGCTTTGAAGGAGCAATTTAATGTTTTTTACAAGTATCCATGTCGAGCTGAAGTCATTCGGAAATCAAATGAAGTAATAGGTATAGAGGTGATATCTAGAAACAGGCAGAATGAAGACATCTAAATTAGGGATGGGCATCAATTTTCGATTATCGATGATTGAAGGCTTTTGATCGATCGCAAATAATTTTGATCGATAGTCACAGTGTTTCCCCTACAATGCCTGGCATAGGTCCAGCGAGCCGCCGTGCCAACGAGACCCTTCCGCCCGGCGAGCACAGCGGCTCGACAGGCCTACGAGACCCCCGCCGGACCTATGCCAGGCAAAAAATCAGAAACAGACGGTGGCTCTCATCGCTCTCCAAAGCCTCGGCGGCTTCCCTTGAGGCCTCTGAAAACACTACGCCATTGAAAGACGGAGGTTGTGCTGAAAACGGAAGCCTGTAACTCTGGCTGGCAATGGTTGTAAACACCCAGGGGTGAACTGCACATGTGCGCCATTCTTCCTCTTTGGCCTGGGGGGTTGAAACTCAAAACTGGGGCAGCTGCGCTCTCTTGCGGCGACAGTCCGCACTGCACTCTTTTGTTTTCTCTCTTTTGAAATACCCGCTTATCAATTAATCGATAATTGATCGTTAATTTTTTTGATGATCGAATAATGAATTTTGATCGTTTGCCCATCCCTAATCTAAATACAGGAAAAAGTACTTTTTTGAAAATAGATAAAAAAGTAACAAGTTGACCTGGAGCCGTCCTCCTCACAATACCCCCATCCTTATCTTCCCTTTTTACTCTCAGGCTCACTCATCTCACCCCTCCCACCTCCCTTCACCGGCAACGATCTTTCACTCTTCAATTATCTCAGATACACGGTGTGGACTGCTGGACTGGATTTATAGTTGCAAGGTATAATATGAAGGGTTTTCCAGGTCTTATTAAATTGTAGAGGCCTATCTTCCTGGGCATATTTTATCCTCTCCAAATGGAGTGTGTTAATAAGCCACATCTTAGAAGTCAGGGGTGTTATCCTTCATACCACAAGCTTCTTTGCAGTTGTAAGGCAACAAAGAGAAAGATCTGCTGTGCTTTGTTTCGTCTCTGATTGACTTAGATATCCCAAGAATTATGAGCAGAGGTACAATCGGAATATTTATAACCTTGGACACGATGTTAGAGATACCAGACCAGAAAGACTGGACCCTGGGGCATACATTTAAACGCTGAAGAGGAGTAGTAACAACCTCGCACAAAGGCGACACCTCTGGATATATGTCAGATAGTTTCTTGCATTATTTGAACAGGTATACATATTCTCAAGGGGCTTTTCCCATAGGTCATCTGGAATTGGTTCTCCCAGTTCCTCTTCCCACTTGGATTTGTCAGTTTCAGAGGAAGGGGAACTTAATGATCTAATAGTGATATTTTTTGACAGCTTCCACTAAAACAGCCTCAAACGGAGTCAGAAACCTTTTGAAGCTATTGCTGCTTTTCTAGCTTTAAGTCCAGACGCTACTTTTTCCAAGGAATGCATAATGCCTGCAACGACAGACTGTCATGAAAGCTTTTATTGCGCCTTTGACAACGAAGCATTGGCTTGACATTTCACACTTCAAAGCTCATCACAGCCATTGCAACCCTCCAAAACGCCTTCAAAAAGGTCTCCAAAAGCATGCCTTTCATCCCCGCTCCCACTGAAAAGATTGTGGTTTGTTGCGTGGCTGTCCATAAAGCTCTTCAGTGAATTCCCAAACAACCTGACAAAAAGGATGCCTCAACTTGTAGATGTCAGACTTATATGAATACAGGCGCTGGAACAAGCGGAGATAGCCCAGTAATTGAAAAGAGAGAGCTTACCCCTCTCAAAACCATCCACTTGTGTCAGCACTTTTTTCCCCCTCCTGTAAATACAACACGGCCCCCGGAGCTTTTCAGCTGAGGAGAGGCGACGGCATTCACCCGGTAAGTGGATAGCCTCTATTTACATTGTCACGGGTAAAAGCATGCCCTGCTGCATATCTCTCTTATTCAGACTGCTCAGGGACTAACATATATCAGTTCACATGTGTGTTGTCTAGCATACTGCCTTACAGGCACAATCCCATTTCCAGCTCAGTGCTTTATCACCTTGATGACCCGTAATTTATCGCACTCCGATGCAAGCTGCCGCAGCATGAACGACCCCAATTCTTCGTCTTTGTATGGTTTGTGCACCTCCTCTCCAGCAAACTGAATACGCTTCCACAGCTAGTGTTGCTCCTTATTCCCATTTTGTGTCATGAAGATTGAGAATTTCAATAAGGCTTTCTCAATGAGTCCCCCTTGGCTTTCTAATGCGTCCATTGAGAATAATGGACATGCCAATAGGACTGACGCTCAGACCCAAGCTGCAAACAACCTACAGGGACAGATCCATCAACATATACCACCACTGCCACCACCCCCATCACCAATACCTCTCACAAACACACACACACTCACAAACACACGCACCTCCCACTCACTACCACTAGTGACTCGAGGGCTGACTGACTGGTGGAGAAATCAGCAATTAGTAAGGAGTTGCGAGCACTTCTCGGCGCCAAATTAATGGACCTGTGTTCGCTGTGTTCGGCCTCCGGGTACACTCAAGGGGCAAAGCTCTTAAAGAGACGTAAACAAAACCAAACAAAGCATTGTCATCTGATTTAGCTGTTTTTATTCTGTCTTAGTGCATGCGTAGTAATGGTCTGATGCTTATCCTCCTCCAGCAACTTCCTTGCTGTCTTTTGTGCAAGTAAAGACAGTCAGTGTTGGGAAAGTTACTCTCAAAATGTAATATATTAAATATTACAAGTTTGCTTCATCTGAAAGGAATAAGTTGCATAACAGTATTACTCTCTGTGTAGAGTAATAAGTTACTCATTACATTACTTTGCGTTGCTTTCACCAAACTGACCTCAGATGAACTAATGTTGATTTTAAATGGATGAGGGTCATGTTGTTTCACAGAAGCTCCAGTTGTTACAGTTCATTTCAAATGATGTGATGCAGATCTGATTCATTCATGTGTTCACAAACAGTGGTTACCACTTTGGATTAAAAGTGGGAGGGTCAGGCAGAGGATTGTTCCCCATGTGCTGGTCAGCTACAGCAGCACCAAAGAGAGAGTTATGCATAAGAGCGAGACTGTGTGCCGGCTTTACTCTGCATTTGAACAGTTGAAAACACATCCAACATATATTAACATCACCCAGATGTGCTGATCACCAGGACGAGGAAAAAACAAACCAGAGGCCAGCTCCTTATCCCCACTGCTTTCAGGCAGCCTTAGGACGCAAAAGCAGAACGGGATACAATGAAGGCATATATATGGAAACACACTGGACATGATAACACACACACAATCCCCAGCACCCTTCTATGATGTAGCATATGAAGAACAACATAACAACACACCTTCGGGGGATATTTTTGCAGGTGGCGCACTGGCAGAAGTGGAGCGGTGAGGATCAGTGTGGATAAATGATAAATGAAAACAATAAACAGTTTATTTCAGGTGGTAACGTGTTAAGTGACATTGTAAATGTAATAATATCACCTGTCTTGCTGTTGTTAATATGGAGTTAGATTTGTGTCTTTATTACATGCGAGAAAATAAATGATATGAGAGAAAAAAAATGTTTGAGAGAAAAAGTTTTCACACTGCTAGCAAAAAATAATAATATTTGAGACTAAAAAAAGTTTTGAGAGAAAGTATTTTGTCATAGAATATAAAAAAAAGTCTAAGTCTTTGCTCTCGTGTCAGGATTTTGCTTTCGCTTTGAAAATAATGTCATGGGTGGGGCCATGTTCCTATTGGCCAGTCTCAATCGAATTGACAGCTGGGTGAGGATCGTCTTGGGAGTCGAATTCAACTGAATCATTCATCCACCATGGTGGATTCACCGGCATAGATGCGCTGTGTTATTTGGGAGCGGAGACTCCAATGTTTGGGTAAGATGATGACACAGATGAATGATTC
>NC_065509.1:39575365-39596081 GCF_006386435.1 Epinephelus moara
GTTGAACATGACACACCAGGAAAAAGAAAAAAAAAAAAAAAAAAAAGGCGTATGTGGAATTTGTACTTGTGTTGAATCGACGTCGTACCTATGGCATAAGCTCTGTGTCGACGTAGAGCCTATGCCATAACCTACACCATAGCCTGATGTGCAGCTCCCCGGAAATGTAACTACACATTGCAGCGACGCAGAACTCCTGTCTATTTCTGTAAGCTGAAACCATTTCCCTCAGTGGAAACAAAACTTTTATTTACTTTAATTTCACAGATAAGAAACAATAAATTGTGAAGACAATAAAGTAGCATTAAAAAAAATTGCATTTTAAGAGTGTAATTTTTCTCCACTAGTCGCTAGGCTAATTTATACAATGTAAAGTGCCATAGGCTTGTGCTAATAACGTTAGCATGTTGTATTTGTTTGGAAAACATGTTTAGTATAAGACAGTTGTTTTGTCAGTGAACCTTGTGAGCTGTAATGGAGCTGAATTGTGTAAAGTTACCTTTGTTAAATGTTGCTGTTGTCCCTGGCTTCATATGAGAAGAGGAAAAGTCAGCTAGCAGNATAAATCCCACTATACTCGTCTGCTGCAGCTCTGGTTTACTAGCAATAGCGAAGGAATCTATTGCCTAATTTTAACAGGTTTCCCCGTTTTAAAAACCTGCATACACCCTCACTGTCCGTTCTGGAGTTTTTCCTTATCCGCTGTGAGGGTCCAAAGGACAGAGGGATGTTGTATGCTGTAAAGCCCTGTGAGGCAAATTGTGATTTGTGATATTGGGCTTTATAAATAAAATTGATTGATTGATTGATTGATTATTAGGGTATGATTAGGCTAGTAATACCCCTTTTTTGACAATATTGGCATGTGATTTTTAAAATTGGCAACAGACTCCTTTCCCATTGCCAGTAGACCAGAGCTGTTGCAGCATTCAAACTGAACTCGTAAACTTGTGTTTATGATACAGGAAGTTGTGTTCATGAAATCATAAACTCAGAGATCTTAGAAAATGTCCACCTACAAGGTTGTGAATACAACAAGAGGGGGTGTTTATATGGACTCTTCTTGTGAACATGGTAAACACGACCCCATTTGAGCGCAGTGTGTATACGGCGGTGTTTTTGTTTTTTTTGGTATGTCAAGTTCAATGTCACAGACAGGCCAGACACTGGAAAACAGGTTAGTAAACAGTAGAAAGCAGCATGGAGGCCTGTGACAATGTTATGGTTGCTTCTTTTTTATATTTCTTTCTGGTTCAGACTCAGTGCTGACTAAATCTGCATCGATGTTCAAGTGCTGCTTGGGCAGAGACAGATGGTATTTTGTGGCGGGCTGTCACTGCATCTCGCAGGCAAAGGAGCTAAAATTAGCGCGTCCACCTGGGTATCATATTTCCATCACTGCTGATCAGAGTTGGAGCCGATGAATACCCATGACTACTGAGAATCATTTGACCCGGGTGTGAATGCCGATTGTAACCTTTCCAATTCAGTACAAAAGCCAAATGTTAGTGTGTGTCAGTGAGGACGTTTATGTGCAGTGGTGAAAGGGCTTTGTGATATTCATCAGAAATCAAGAGGGGGGGCAGAGGCTCTGTGTGCACAAAAGGGCACCGTGTTTCCACTTCATTACCACAACACCTGAAGGTGGGAACAAAAAGTCTCATTGTCCCAAATATTCCAGCACCAGTGCTTCAGTCAAGGTCTAGAGGTAACTATCAGCCCACGCCTCGTCATTTAAAGAGAAGGCTGAAATCAGGTGTCATTTTTTAAGTCGTGAGGCTCACCTCTCCTGAAACATGTTTGAAACTAATAGAAGACTTGGAAATGAGACAAAAATGATTTCTGCTGCACAAAATTATGTTTATCTTTTTGACTTTTGTCAAATATGGTTTAGTCTAACCTCTTGAGGCCTCTAAAACATGTTTGTTCTTCATTACCCTCAATATTTAAAACATAAAATGAGTAGAGGACTTTTAGTTTGACAAAGTTGAAAGTCATATTCACCATAAATTCATGCAGAAAATGCACAAATTGGTGTATAAAATTCACCAGAGAGCAAAAATTGAAGTGTTTCATGCTCCAGATTTTCTGGCAGAGGACCCCCAATGCCCCATTTCATATGTGTCCCTCCGACCCCACCTTTTTGCCTTTATTTGATAGGACAGATATGGTCTAAGAGGGATAGAGAGCCGGGGAATGATGTGGCAAAGACATGGCCTCTTGCACAAGGGGTACCTGCTCTGCCAGGTGAGCTAAATGACGCCTCTGATATCCAACACTGTTTTCTATCCTCATCTTTTTTTTGTAGTGTGCATAATGATTGTAGGGTGCTTTGGTGTTGCCCCATACCTCCACACAGTCATTCAGATACACAGGTGATAAATACAGATTGTACAAAGCTTTATCATCCAGAATGTGTTTTGTTTTTACCAGAAGTACAACTCTTCTTCACAGCTTTGCTTGCACATATTTTACATTTGTTTGTCAAGCAGATGTTGTGGTCCAATATCACACTCCCAAAAATATTTTCAAAACTGCTGTCATGTAACTGATGTGGTTGTTTTCAGATGATAATCCTGTTAAATATTATTCCTCCTCATTCACCCTGACGGTATCAAAGCAGTAAATAAAACCAGAGACACTTTTACAGTCAGTGAGGCACAGTTTCACTTTGACGTCATTATGACCTTTGAAAAAGGTGTGTTATCTGCTGTGGATGATGTGTAGAGGTGCTGTTTAGGGGTTAATCTTACTATTCAGCATGTAGCATGAATCTTCGTTTGGCAGTTATGCTGTTTGTCGTTATATGGCGTGACACCAGATTTAAACATCAACTTCATACATTCACAAATCCAGTAAATAGCAGGAAGTGTGAACTCTTAGATGTCTAAATAAAATGAGACATTTCATTAATCAAGTCCTCTGTTAGTTATAGAATCTGGGACTTTGCACTTATTGTTGCCTCAGGTGTAAATAATAAAACTGTGAATTAGAGGAGACAACAACAGACGAACGAGGGGTAATGGCAGTTAAGACGAGACTGATCCAGCACACTCCAGTAACATCTCCGAAATGTAAATGTGTAACTTCACTCTCAAAGGTCAAGCAGCTTACCTTTGTCATGAGCCAGGCGGGTGCACTTGGCCGTCAGATACTGGATCTGACTGTAGTCTTCGTCCCTGTGGGCTCGAAAAAACCTCCTCATGCTCATCAGCGTCTTGACTTCTCTCTCCAAACCCCAAACTAAAGCTTCTTCCACCTCCACCTTCCCATGATCCTCTGGGCAGGGCAGGTGTGTCTCACCTGGTCAGATAGGACACAGCGTGCACATTTCCTACAATATTTCACTCTTCCTGTGCACAGAGTCTGTCTGGGAGAAGACTGCAGGGCACCTACAGAGGGCAAGTTTAAGCATTAATCCCAGCTGCTGTTTTCATAACATGGAGGCGAGGTGTGTGTGTGTGTTCAGACCTGATGTGTTTGGTTGACACCTGGCTCCCTGCTTGAATCAATAGGAAAACTATGACTCGTTTTGTGCACAAACTGAAGGTTTAATCTGGCGTTAAATGCAAATTTTGTTTTAGAGTTTCCCCCCCGAGGCATTGAGAGCTGAGGCAGGTTGGGCATGTTGCGTCTGGCAGGCGGGCGTCTTTATAAGAGCAGCCTCGGGTTAGTTCTTTTATATTATAGGACTGTGTGAGAGATTTTATAGAGGAAAATACCTCTGACATTTAATAACATCTTGTTCTTTATACACGAAACATGTTAATGTGTGATGATAGTTTGTATGTCGAATATAGCCTCCTGTTTGCTCCGCACCTGATTTATTTAAAGATACATTATGTAACTTTTCCACATTAAAATGTCTAAAAACAGCTTAATTAATGTTGTTGAGTTGTTTTCATCCCAAACATTTCCAACAATGTTCAAACCCAAAGAAACCTGTAAGTTTAATCAAGGACACCGTCTCCTGTCAGTGGCATCATATCCCCTTTGCACATGCATCAGTGTTGAGGTTGTCTGCCAGAAACAGCCATAAATTGACTTTTTATCTAGTTTTAAGACACATTTTTACAATACACTTTTTAGATCAAGGTCATTTTTAACTATATGTTTTAACCAGATGAAAGATTTTAGTCATTGGACGCAAATGTGAGCAGCAGCTCAGCATTAGAAAAATACCGATTTTAAATGTGAAACTGCTGCATTCAGTGTTTTTAGTGGTTTAAATTATAGGCTCCATTTGTTTTGTAGAGGAAAAGACCTCTACACATAATTCGGCTTTCTGTAAGAATCTCCTCAACGTCTGGATCTCAAGTTATCAGAGTAAAAAGCTGAGCAAATGTCAGCGGCACCATAGCTCCAGACTCTGCTGTGCCAAACTGCATTAGAAAAATACTGATTTTTAACATTAAACTGCTTTATTCAGTGATTTACTGGTTTAAATCACTGTGTCCATTTGGTTTGGAGAAGAGGAGACCTCTGTGGATAATTCGGCTTCCTTTAGAAACCTACCGAACATCTGGATTTTAAGTTATCAGAGAGAAAAAGGTGAGCACACATGAGCAGGTCCTGAGCTAGTGGTGAGCCGAACAGCATTGGAGAAACACTGATTTTTAATGTGTAAGTGTTTTATTCAGAGTTTTTACCAGCTTAAATCACAGGGTCGGATTGATTTGGAGAGGAAGAGACCTCTGACAATAATTCAGCTCCCTGTAAAAACTTCCTGAATGTTGGGATATTAAGTTATCAGAGAAAAAAGGTGAACACACATGAGCAGGTCCTGGGCTTGTGGCCCCACAGCAACGAGCTGAACAGTGTAAAGAAACCCCTGACTTTTTTTTAAACACAGAACTGTTTTATGCCGTCTTTTAACCAGTCTAACTGGAAACCACTGAAACAGACACCCAGCTTGCATTTGTAGCCAATCTGGTTCAAAAGTTAGAGCCGAAACGGTTTTCAGGTGGTGGCCATATTGGATTTTACCGCCATGGTCATCAGAATGCCAATCTGTGATGCCCCGATATCCAAATGTCTTCTACATATTGTAAGCTACATATGTACTAAATCTGGTGCTTTAATCACAAAATGAACGACTGTCTTAATTTTGTGAGCTACGCCGCCCCACCACTATGTGTGATAGGACAGGAAGTTTATCGGTCTGAGTTTCCAGAGACTTCTTCACTGCTACTTATTGAAATTACTAATGAGAAATGCACAGAATATTGTGTAGCTGTATTATTAAGCCTTTAGAGTACAGCAGATAAAAGTGAAGTGATAATAAATAACAGCTAAAGGTTTTGGTGAGAAGAAGATGACGAGGTCACACAGAGGATAGAAGTTATTCTTAATATATTCAGTGTAAAGTTTTGTCTCGTTGGTGCCAGAAAATGTCTATAAATGAAACACTGATCTCACCTGACTCCTGCTGACAGTGTCTAACTGTAGGAGACTGTTGCTGCTGATGTACTTACTGTAAGACACCAGCAGAGGGAGACAAAGGACAGCTTCTCCAACTGACAGAAAGGTATTTATGTATTTATTTACTGAATGAGTTTAGTGGTTCCAGATATTTTTGTTTGTGTGTTGTGTAGGGGGAGCGATGTCTCCCAC
Source organism: Epinephelus moara (assembly GCF_006386435.1). Classification (NCBI taxonomy): domain Eukaryota; kingdom Metazoa; phylum Chordata; class Actinopteri; order Perciformes; family Serranidae; genus Epinephelus; species Epinephelus moara. Next base: position 39,580,979 of record NC_065509.1, read on the forward strand.
AGTTAAGTCTATCAATGAAGACACATTAGGGATCAATCTTCCCTCTGGAGCCACCACCAGAAAACTATTTCCTTTTTCTTTTTTTAAACCAGTCTCTGTGTTTCAGTTTAGGTGAACAGTTTCCCATGATGGTCTCAACACTGTTTTAAATTCTTTGCCACCCTGACATGGACACATCTCTGAGGGAAAAATTTAATTCATGGGATTTATTTGTGGGAAAATAAAAACAGTCAACTCTAAATAAGCTCTACATAAGGTGTGACTATCAATAGGAGTTGTTAAAAACCTCATGCACACAGGGGTGTCGGGTTATCTGGTTTGAAATGACTCAGGTTATGTTTCTCTTATATTTTTTAAACACAAGTCCTTTGTTATATAGATTATATCAAACTGAACATGACGTTATGAGTTTCAAGTTTGGTCACTTACAGTGGCTTTAGAAAATATTCACTTTTTGCACACTTGTGTTACTTATAATTTAAAAATTACTTTTTTTGGCCATTAATCTACATCCAAAACATATTTATATGGAGGGACAAGAAGTGAAGCCATCTCATCTCTCGAGAAAATGGTCTGAATACTTTTGTCAATGAGGGATTTGATATTTAATTTCATATAAATGTGTGAACAGTTCTAAAAATATGTTTTCTCTTTGTCGTTATGAGCTTCATAATTTCCCAAAGCCAGTTTGCACAGTAACAGGTGGATGATTAACTAGGGCTGTAATGATTATTTCATTGTCGATTAATACGTCAAATTTTTTTTACTTGTTTGGTCTTCAGGAAAATGATCAGTGTTTCCCAAAGCTCAAGATGACGTCCTCAGATGTCTCATTTAATCCACAACCCAAAGATATTCAGTTTACTGTCACAGAGGAGGAAAGAAACCAGAAAATATTCACATTTAAAGAGCTGGAATCAGAGAATGCAACTTTAGCTTTCTTCAAAAAATACTCATACCGATTAATCACTTATCAGATTAGTTGGCAATTAATTAATATGTTGACAGCTGATCAATTAATCAATTAGTTGTTGCAGCTCTGTTGGTAACACTTCACTCTGAGTCCCCCTTTTTAGTATTTATACGCAATATATAAACTTTATAATGTAGCTGTACGCAGATATATGGTCACTTCTTCTATCAGGATGTCCTTGTCCTCTTTCAAAGCTATTTTAAAAACTCAGTTTTATAAACTGGCTTTTGATTGGAGGGTTTTTTTGTGGGTGTTTGTGTCTTTGTTAGTTTTATACATTTGTTAATTTATATTTCCTGACATTTTTATTCATTATCACTTTTATTTGTTTCAATTTTTAGCTGCATTGAACCTGCTACAATCTTGCAATTGCACTTCGTAAACTTGTTTTTGAAAAGCGCTATATAAATAAAGTCTATTATTATTTATATTACCACAACTGTTTAAATCTGTAGCCAACCTAACTTAAAAACTACATTATAGTGTGTTATGAACCATTTAATAAATGATAATATAATGTTTATACATGCTAAATCAGGGGATTACAGTGAAGTGTTGTAAGTAGTTTAATTATCAATAAAATGATCCACTAAACTGGTGATGTTGGTGCTGGAAAATCAAGTTGACTTCACTTCAATATGTTTAAGGTTTAAGATTATCAAAAATTACCACTGAATATATTTTAAATTCCCTCCTCCTGTTTTGACTCTTACAGTGGTCTGATGGTCCGCAGTGCTGCTGACCAACAGGACATATTAACTCGTCCACGCTGATGACATCAGTTCAGCTTATTTCCTGTGCATCTCGTGAGCAAGTGAGTGAGCCTGTTTGCCTCTCTGATCCGTCTTATCACAAAGCAAATGCATCTGTAGTCATTCAAAGGAGAGGATGTTCAAAAATGGCGTTTATTTAAAAAAAAGAAAAGAAAACCACCATGCTGACTTCTGCCTCTTTAACAGAAAAGTTGTAGATAGAAAATGGCGTTGGACATCGACACCAAGCGTCCGATAAATTAAATAAATACAATATCCTCCCAAATCTGTGCGAAACAAAGCATTGACATTTCTCTTGGAACAGAAACACAGAGAAACCCATCCCACAGCTACACACCAGCTCCTGTCACATCAGGGAGTTTGAACGTCAGACTACAAAACAGAGAACATTTGACAAATTGAGCTTAAAATTCATGTCGTGTCACACAGACGTTCACTCCTCAGGAACACAATGTGGAGTTACCCTGCTCGTCCAACCACAGACTGACTCATACAGACGACCACCAGTGTGTAAATGTTCTGCTCAGAGCATGTTCAGTTAGATTCAAAGTAGTGTTACAGAACAATATGCACAAATCATGTCAGTAGTTTTCAATATTCAGTAACTTAGTTAAATACATTTTTCAAATGGAACTAAAAAGCTGCCATCATTATGGTGCTTTTAATACAATCAGTGCCTTCACTGAGGGTGTGATCTCTGGAAGAGCCACGTAACAGACGATAAATAAATAAATATCACAGCTGAGTGTGAAGAAGTGTTAATGCCTATTTGTAGTGATAAAACCCAGACGTCAGTATTTTTAGGTACGGGTTTCCTCAGCAGACTTCCAACACTTTCCACTTCCCATTGTTTTTTTTTCATTTATAGAGGAAATAACTGTAGCTCATGTCTGTGCATCAAGTATGGACCAGGAGGTGATTAGCTTAGCATCAAGACTGGAAGCAAAACAGCTATCCCCGATTATGAAACACCCATCAACACTCCAAAGTCGTCGAAATCCGGCGCTTGGGCAGTGACTTGTGGCGACACTGACGAAGGAATCCATCCTTTAACAGCGGCATGATACGCAGCCTGTAGCCGTTATAGTTAAACTACGCTCAGCAGTGTCGGGGGAAACGCTGTGGGACAATAACGAAAGTTAAGGCGGCGAAAGCCCAAGTGGGGCGGACGGGAGGGGTGGTGGATGGGTCCAACTAACACAGACTTTCACCTGTGAGAGTGGTGTTTGTGTCTCGTAAGATTATAAACCCAACCACGTGCGTTTGTTGTTGGACGGAAAAAACAAAAACAAAAAAAAAAGTCAATTTGCATTGTTGTCCTGACGTAGTGCTTTTATTTTGAAAGAGACTGAATGTAAACGATAAATTTCCTGTGAAAACAGAAGTGTATTTTGAAAGAAGACAATGCATGTAACAGGCTGAAGTTGACACGGCGTCCCAGAACGTCAACAACCAACACACCCAGGGTACCTTGCACGTGGTATCTGGTCGTGGAAGGTCCATGACCAAACGTTGATATGTGACGAGGTCAGAGTGAGAATGTGTTGCACAGAGATGTAAAAATGACAAATTGTGGTTTAAGCACAGTTTAGGACAATTTATGGCGAAAAATTACGATCACAACAATTAATGCAAATTCAACCAATCTCCAGGAGTTCTGCGTGACCTTTCACTTTTGTTTTATCATCGCAACTTTTACGCAACTTTGACTAGTCATCGTAGTTCCCTTTGAGCTTGCTAGTCGTAGCAATCCCCCGCACAACTAAACCAAACTCATTTTTTGTTTTTGGTTGTGATATGAAGACAGTTAATCTTCTCTTCTCCTGACTCTTGACAGAAGAGCGAATAAGGCCCTGATTACACAGAAAGCGTTTTAGCAGCTGGAGGTGGCTTTTTGTAATTGTTTTTAATAAGAATGAAGTTTTTTGCTCGCTGTGTTTGTGTTGTGATGCGCCTCGTGTTTCTGCGCTCTAAGAGTTTTGCGAGAGCGCTCTGCGGAAAAACGCATCATCATTTTTAAGTCATCCTTTTTCTAATTGTCCAGTTGGTTGATTTGAGAGGCGGGTCTTCTGTGGTGGACAAAACAACAAGTTTATAGTTGGTAAACAATGGAGAAGAAACTGGTGGTAGCTGTTGCTGGATACACAGAGCTATACGGCCTGACGATAGACAGCAGGGTGTCAAACTGCCCCTGAGTCATCCTAAAATATGCCTGGAAACGTCCATCAGGGAGGAGAAGCTCCTGGACCAGCTGGGGCTTAAATTTTGAACTATTCCTTTAATGCAAGTTTTATTTATTGTGTGGTTTTAAAGAAGGATTCTGAAAGTGGAAATAATCCTGTGGGACAAAGAGTGTGTCTTACACTTTCATTGGAAATCTGCTGCGTCTGGAAACCCGTGGTAAAAGTACGTTCTGGGCCGACCTACGACACAAAGCTAAAGAATTCATTTAGGTTTTGAAATTATGGGACACAATGAAAACAAATCAAAATTAGTCCTCATTAAAAATCACATTGTTGTATCTTCCAGAGAGCACATATTCAAACTGAACCATCCACAGAAACAAACCCCCCAACAAAAAAAAAGACAGACGTCTAAAGGAAATGTTCAACCCTCCACTCAACACATCGGCGCTTCAGCGAGGCAGCAGATGCTGAACTCCTCGTTTAGCTCCCACTAATGCAGTTACACAGCGAACAGGAGAGCTGCACCTGACTGACTGCAGCCTACAAGCTGCCAACAGATTACACAACCTAAAGTACAGATTTCCTTCACACAGAAACACTTTAAATCAGACAACATAACTTTTATCATGAAAATGCTGGTGTGAGGAAATGTGACGGCACGTTGCGCCAAATCTGGACCTAATGTGCTTCTAGAGAGAAATACGACAGTAACACTGAGCACAGACTGACGCTGGATGCTTTTACTTTGAAGGAGTCACATTTAAAAGCTTAAGAGCTGTCAGTGACTGCCCAGGCCTCGGGTATAAGTCGGCCGGTTCTTAGCTTGGCTCAGTTTCCAACAAGGCTGCTGTCCTCGAGCTAATCCTACGCTAGCTGGCGGCTACTAAAGGCTTTTCATGCTTTCTTGACCTGACACGGGCGAGGCTTACCCATACACAGAGTGAGGTAACAGCTATCGTATGCAAAATGACACGGTGAATAAGCAGCCTGCATCCTGTTGGCACCTGGGAAATCACCAAGTCGGTTTAATTTGATCTCTGTGGTGATGGTGAGGGCGTTTAAATGAATCCTGTCCTCTGAGTTCAGAGGAAACAAACACTCTGCTGCTCCTGAACATCATCTCTTTATGATACTTTTGGATTGCAGACATAAAACAAAATCAAAGGGAAAACATGTTAAAGTGAAAACACTTCTATCCAACATGTTCTCACACAGAAAGAGAGAAAGACTGCTGGACTGATTTACACTAACACATGTAACAGGGTTTAGAAGATGAGTGGTGACAGTAACAGCCCAGCCCTTTCACAAACACTCACTGATCTTTGTGACTGTCACATCTTAGCGACAGTAGCATCACATTAGCAGAAAGCTAATGAAAACTCTGCACGCTAGCAGCTCAGTTTTCACCTTTAACTGTGAGAAAAAATCAACTCATTCTTATTCCCAGGTTGTTAAAAAAGGCGTCTCATAGCGACGCACAGGGCAGCCTTTAGTGTCTCTATATGACACACATCTGGAACACACTGCATTGTGGTTAATGTTGTGAAATGGTTAGAGTTAGGCCCAATCCCTTATCATACTTTTACGCCAACCCTCCGTTTTTTAAGTGCCACCCTGCCCCTCGGAACAAAATCACAAGGGGTAGTGGTTAAATTATTTCCCTGTGAAAAGGGACAACCTTCTAGACCCTGACACGTCATCGGTAGCTGTCGAAGCTGGCATTTATGTGAATGCAAATATGCCATCTTCTGCTGTGGTGACTTCTCTTACATGGGCTACAGGCAGCCTTCTGTGGTCGTCAGGATGCTCGCAATTCTTTCACACTGTACGTTTCCCGCAATTAATCGATCAAACATCAAATAAAAAAGAACAGTGCTTCATTATCAGGCCACTAGCATTGCTCTGTAAGCTAACGTTAGCAGCCTGCTCCTACCCTGTCAGTCTGTACTGGTATTAGAGGAGCAATAACAAGTGCAGTAACCTCGCTGCTGGACTTCAGTTATATTTCAGGCGTCATGTGCCATCAAAAGAGGGGAATGCATCATGAAGTGTGTCAAAATGTGGGACTGTCACGCACAAATCAGCAATAATACTGTAATGTTAGCTAGCTAGCTAGCTAGTTAGCTAGCGAGACATCAGCACACTGGCAGTTTCTTTTGTTATGCTTGTAATAAAGCAACCACAATCAGTAAAACGATAATACAATGGTTATTGTAATGTTAATGGAGAAAATTAATTAGTGGGTTTCTTTAGTTGCCCGTGCAGCCATCTTGCCTACTAAAAAAAACTAAATTTGGAGAGCTATGTAGCCCGAATACTTTACCCTATCCCTCGATTCCAACAACAATCAGGACATCTTACCCCTAGACGTGCGAAGGAGTAAAACGGAGTAGTGAGCTTTAAGTGGTGAAGGCAAGGGGCGTACTGGGATTGGGTCCAAGGCAACAAAACCACTTGGTTAGGTTTAGAAAAATGACCATGTTTTGGTTTAAAATAAGCACACTGGTTATGTAAAAATAACGTTACATGACGTAAATTCAACACGAGTGACGTCGTTGGGGACGGCCATGTGTAAAAAATTAAAATGGCATTGACTTTTGGTTTTACACGAGACGTAGGTGCACACGTTACGTAACATTACATTATAACAACACTGTCATTTGGTTTCACATGAGACAGGACCTGTGGTCTCCTGGGTAAAATACTTGTTTTGTTTGACCAATCTATTTCACCTCCCTCTCACCCCACACAGACGTTTTTCTCGTTATACGACGTCAGTGACTCTCAGCATCAGAAGAGTTTAAACCGGAGTTGGTTAAAAGCCTAAAAAAGGTGCCTTTGGTTTCAAATTGTTGGTATTTGACTACCTGGGGATGAGAACAGGCTGAAAAGATAGTCACAGTTTCAGTCTACTGAGACTCGTGCCAAAAGGAAATGGAGATTTTCCTCATCCTGACTGGTGAAATCTGAGCTTGTGTTGTGCAGATTTTCTATCTGCTTTCTGCTGATTTACACTGAACTCAGCACTTTGACTGGAAACGCACACCCGTCTGTACTGTCAGTGTAGAGACAGCTTCTTCCAGTGTGTCTATTAAATAGAGAAAGGAGCCCAGACAGGTACGACCCCGTCCTTTTGGTCAGATTCAGTCGTATTCGACATTCAATTGGATTATTTTTTTTTTCACAGATAAAACAAGCAGTTGTTCACCAGCGCTCGTTAGCTTATAACACTCAAAATGAAACACACAAATGGAGAAAAACTCACAAACACAGAAGAACTAAAATGAGTAAAAGTCCAACTGAAAGTCAGCATTTTCCTTCCCACTTGTGTCAGTTCAATATGATGCAGGCGGTACAAAACAAAAAAAAGAAAAGAAGTATTGCACTGGTTTGGTGTGAGTCTATGGATGGGCGGTCATCATATAAATAACAACAACAAGAACCAAACAGTAATACCATAATAATAATTGTAATGCTAATAAAAACAGTTCAGACTAAGGTCACCCTCCCGCTGCTGCTTTACCACTGCTGCCAACTGAAGTCGTCGTTGGATCCAAAGACCATGAAGAAGCCCAGGATGGTCCCGAAGATGACTACGTTACCCGTTAGCACAAGCGCACACGCCCCCCAGGCGATCTGTAAACCAACACATTAATAATTCAGGTTAACAAATGTTGTCGCACATGCTGCCAGGCTGCAGCACATATTTAGGCCAAGTCTAGTGGGTGTCTGTCGACAGCAACAGTTTACAGACTCATCTCCACACGCTGCTCTACAGTTGTATATTCAGGACACGCAGCAGGACGGGACATTAACGGCAGCCAGCAGCTAAATGCTAATCATGTCCTGCTGGTGCATCTGTCTGCTCTGTCAGCTCCTCTGCTATGTGGCCAGACATCATTATTTTTAAGTCTTTTTAATTAAGTGCCTATCTGGTTCTGTTTGAAATTTGTTTGTCACATTAGTCTTTGTGTGAGCGCCATATGGACCCCAACAGCCACATCTGACTGAGTGCTGCTGGAGCTGAAACCAAACCTGTTAGAGAGGAACAATGAGCCTGATTGTCACCGGATCAAAAGATACAGCTGGCAGTTTTCTAATTTTATATTATTGTCATCAAATCACATGAAAGACTACAATTTGCTGACTTTCCAAATAGGGCTGTGACAGTTTTTATATTAGTACTAAACCGGGTTCATGGTGAGGTGCACGCAGAATATACAGTGTCTTAATTGATGCATGTAATGTGGAACCAAAGTTCACAAGTGCAAGTTCTGCCTGGAAACTTTTACCCGAACGCCTTTAGCAACATATGCTGTGGTTAGCACAACAAGCAGAACGGCATGTGAGTCAGTCACACTACGGCAAGCGCAAATGAAACTCCAGAGCTGAAAGATTGGCCTGCAGGTTTGGGGTCAGCTACAGTGCAACCGAGAGAAAGAGTTGTGTGTAAGACAGGGACGGCGTGTTGGCGTCGCTCCACCGTTGTGGGGTCTTCAATGGAAACACATCCGACATGCTAACGCACATTTGAGAGCATCGCCCAGATGTGCCGATCAACAGAATGATAAATGTTTAACTATACAACATTTCGTTTCAACCGAGCATTTTGATTGGACAGGAAGTGTTCCATGAGTGCTGATATTCAGTACAGCTATACATGTATCACTCTGCTTTACAGGTGTTCTGAGGCGTTAATTATGTTAATCATTAATAAGTCAACATTAAGGGTGGTCGTAACAAACTTTGCACCACAAAATGAAACGTATGACCACAAATAACATTTGAGTTAAATAATGAATGGTCAGAAAAGGACGTAGGGACTGAAAGAAGTCTGAATACTTCACTGTAAATCTCCAGATATGCTCATATGACACCTGAAGATCATGCAGCGTGCTGATTAAGCCATTAATTCACGGGCATCACACGTATGCAACTGTCAAAACACTCTTTTTTTAACTGGTCCCAAAATAAATGGAGACACACAGATGTAGTCTGAATGATACAAGTAGCTGGTAAAGTGTAGTTTGGTCTCAAATGGACATTAGTTGTGCTGCGGTGCAGACACAAGTCTCTTGCACTCTTTGCAGATGATTTGTTCTCTCCTAAATGTGAAATACTTCCAGACAACGAATGATGATGATTGATGAAGGATGATTTTTGTTTAGCCCGTTGTAACATTCAGGAAATTCTTTCACAGGTTGCAGCTGCAGGTGCATGTGTGGCGGCATGACAGCTCCTCAAGAGGTTTGATTTGAGCATAGCGCGCAGTTTTAACACAAATATCTCAGTCGATCGTGTTTATTTAATTGAGGGTAGCCAAAATCGAAGTAACCAGGTGTTCTCATCTTTTTATGTTAACTGTTGAACCTCACAATAATATAGAATATTTCCAAAGTTATTCTTTGTTTCTTTTCTCAACATACTTCATGCTCTGACCTTAGAGTATATAACTGTAAACTCATTCTTTGCAGTCTTGGCATCAGATGTCAAAGAGAGTTAAAAAGTGGATGTGTTTAACCAGAACTAACACAGAAAGTTGAGCACTTATTTTGAACTTCACAGACTTTAAAAATGTTTCTTTTGACTTCAGGTTTCCTGCTCCAGTGGAGTAATCTTACAAAGCTGCAACAAGAAGCTTCTGTAACTTACTACTTCAGCTCTTGCGAAGACGATGGGCAGGCCAAACGCTGAGATGACGATGCCCGTCGTGAGGAAGATGGCCAGCTCTTTGCAGGCGTTACTGGCCGAGTCTGTGTCGTCGACCACCCTCCGCGAGATGCAGTAAGGGATGGGGGAGAGGATGTAGAAGAAGAGGAGGAACAAAGGCCAGTATTTGCTGCAGAGAGAGAAGAAAGAGAGACAGAGAGATAAATATCCACATGGTGTGATGATAAAAGATGCAATCAGCTGAACTGAAGGATAAAGAACTAAACACTGTTCAGCACTCAGCACGTTATCAAACTGCACAGGTGGGAGGAGCTGCGTTTTTACATCTTAACTACTACCTAATGACTGGTTTGTTTTTTAACAAACACAAACACTTACGTCTGGTTATTATTAGAGTTGTGCCTGGCGAAACATTTTACATGTAAATAACGAACTTAACAGAGGATATTTCAGTGAATTTTAAACTGTGAAACTCTATCAGGAGCTGCGCTTTGTCAAAATCAAAACCAATATGACTGGACCATGTGGGAATTTAATTTGAAAGGACAGACACAGGAAGTGGCCACGCTCAGCAGTCAGACAGGAGTCAGGTTACAAACCAATCACAGCCGACAGATATCTTTCCCTTCTTCTGTAAATATTCAGTCTGATAAATGCGGAAAAGTTGATCATGTTAGTGCAGGGCTACCCAGAGCTTTACATCTGTCCCACGGACGACACACTTATAAACAGCTCCTGGAAGAAAGATCAGCTCTGCACTCAGGATTTCAGGTAAACAGGCTGTACGATAAGTGTTAAGGTTGATTAGCAACCTCAGACGCAACCTGCCACCGCACTCTTGAAAGCTTGCACAGAAAAAGGCACAATAGTAGCACCCAGCGCTCAACCTCGCGTTTTCCAGGCGGTTAAAGACGCAGCATGTGTACGGCCCCTAATTTCCAGGGCTGGTACCTGCGGTTATTCCACAGGCTAGTTAATAACATGTCGGGCAGGAAATCCAAAGTGTGGGATCATTCTGAGAAGGTGAAGGACGAACCCAAGGTGATATGTAAACTCATCTTCATTGGTCGACTACAAACATGACGTATCATCTGAAACATGGAAGTAGCTACATGCCCATTAGCCCACAGCGTCATTAACAGGCGGCTCGCTCAGTGTGTGATGTAACCAAGTAAACCAAAATATATGGATTTTAAAATCTGAATCAGACTAAGCTATACCATCTATAATAAACAGCAAATACATTAGCCTTTGACAGCTTGTACTATGAACAGTAAATGCATGTCTTTAAAAAAGTATCTGCTGTATTTTTCAAACTGCAATTTCCTGCTTTTTATTGGCTGACAGTTTCACAGATACTGATTTATCTATGAAAAGCTAAAACTGGCTGATGCGATCAGTCAGGCTCTGCTAATAAATATCACTAATTGATTTTCCTCCCCTACATTCTGCAGAGCTCAGGCTGTCATTTAGCATAATGATAATGACTCCAGTGAAAATGAGATTAGATTACTAGAGCCAGATATGAGGGTGTAGCTCGAGGCGTCACATGTAGAGACTGAACAGACCAATCAACTGTATCCAACCGCACAGGAAGTGAGGTGTGCTCCAGGTACACTGCAAAGCTCACCAGGCTGTCTTTGGACACAGTCTCATTTGGAGACCTCTGAAGTGTATCCTGGATGTTTTGTACACGCAAAGCAGGAAGCTGAACAGTGGCCCCCAAACGCTCTGGCTTCACCATTTAATGGTTGGTTTGTGGTCATTTTAAAAACTGAGACTTTGTTTGTGAAAATGCACCATTAAAGTAAAATATCCACTTACATGGTGCGTGTTTCTAAGGAGCTTTAGTACCCAAAATTGTGGTCCTGTATGGTGTAAAATCTGGTTCCAAGACTTTCATAAGCTGCGTCTCAATTCAGGGGCTGCAGCCTTCGAAGGCTGCATTTGAAGACCGACTGCGTCACATCGGCGTGACCAAGGCTGTCCCATTTTGAAGGCTTGATGATCACCAAAATTAGGTGGTGAAAAATGGATACATCAATATCAGTTATTTGCCAAATACGTTGTTACATATCAAATATCAGCAAAAAATCCAATATCGTGGTATCCCTACTGTGGATGATTGTTATTACCATGCTACTGCCATTGTCATTGTTCATAAAGCGCTGCCAACAGTATGTTATACGATACACAAGAGGTTGACTCTGTCGTGATGCTGGCATGCTATTTAAAATCACACACTGGAGCAGCATGATGCCACCGTTGTTTGGCTCTGTGTGTAACTGGCAGACTCTAGTGTTGTCTGCGTTGTGTTGATATGTAGAGGCTCACACTGTGGATATCTTTGGAGGCGATCGCCGTTTATTCAGCTCTGACAGCAAGAGGCAAAACAAAATCCTCCATCAATTACGACCATATAAACTCAATCCCCTACACAAATTAAGTGCCCAAAACGAACTTAGAAATATAATGTAACAGCACTAGAACAACGGAAATTACTACCAGAGTAATGTGGCTTACCTCTCCCACGGAGTACAACATCAAAATTGGAGAGGTAAGGTGGGAGACAGCCTTTTATAGGTGGGGTGCACCCAAAGGTGAACGCAGAGGTACAGAAACTGAGTATCAGACATTCCACGTATTGAGTACGGAGGCCTAAGTGTGTCAGGTAATAACAACTGAAACATTTTTTTGTGTAATTATAATACTTCATGTTAAAAATGTCCATTTGACTTTGTTACACATATTACTGCTGTATAATTGATCCTGTTACATGTGTAAGAATGCAAAGGCAGCATGGAGAAGGGACTTCATAAACACGATATCTGTATGAAAGTGCTTCTGTCTCAGGTCAGTATTTGGGAGCCCCCAAGCAGGTTAATCCAGCTCTGCATCCACACCTGCATTTAAAGCTGTAAACCCATGATGGGATCACCCAGGCTGCATCTGAGTGCCAAGTGTGAACAGTGTCCCTCCCACACACACACACTGACAGGCTCACATGGTGTGTGATGGTGGTACTTACTCGTACACTGGGAGGGCACATCCTAGCATGAGGAACATGAGGCCAACGGCCCCTCCAAAGGACAGGCTGATGAGAGCTGCAGGGGAGACAGAGGGGAGGAGATCAACAGTCAGGAGCAGTGTCACATACAGTAGCTGCTCTCTGTGAATCTGTACCAGTGCATCCCGAGACCCTCCACAGTCACATCGCAGCAGCAGGGCCCCTGGCTACTGAAGCCATCATGTGATGAATCAGCTGATTTCACGTGTAACAGCTACATTTGCAATATAAGCCTTATTATTAGGGGCTCGTGTTAAACTCTGCTAGCAACACAGTCTTGTGTGGATACTTGTGAGCAGAAATAAATCCCGGCTGCACATTGCACAGAGCCCAGCATCTCAATCAGCGGCTGTGTAATAACTGAAGTTCAGGTGCGGCTAGCTTTAGCAATATAACGGTAACTACTACGTTATTATGTTATCACACGGAGGTGACGTTAATTACAGCATCATAACGTGACGTTACATGACTGCAGTGTTTCAGCTCACATTAACATGCCTTTAATTGTGTCCGCTGAGTAGCCGCTGCCTCTAACCTGAAGAATGAAAGCTATTGAGCTAATGCTAACGACTGTACTGGCCCTGCGGCTAACTACTTCTTCACGTTACCGTTAGCTAGCTGCACGTCACAAACGCATCCGGCGTCTTCGGGATAATTTGACACAGTTAAATTAATCAAGCAGGAATTCAGAGGCTTTCTGGACGAAATGAAACGTGGACATGTCTTACCTTTAATCCCAGCCATTTCTCCTGGACAAAAGCTCGACACGCAGCCCTGACGAATGACAACAGTGCCCCCCTGCTCGGCTCCCGAGTCCGCCCGAACCTGCCCGTCGTGCTGCCTTCAAGTACTCCGCGAAAAATCGGAATTATTACAGCCCCACTATAGTATGTGAATTCAACGGTGTCCTGACGTCAAAATGGTTAAAATCTTTGATTAACAATAGTCACTCCTTTTGTTTTTTTGTTTTTTTTATTATCAATTACAGTGCAGGAGCAGTTCCAAAAATACGTCAGTTTTCCATTCATGCATTTGAAAATATTTTAAAAAGAAAAATTAAAAGTGAAACGACAAGGACTCTGATCCAAAAACATTAGAAATGAGACAGAGAACCAAAAAAAAAACAAAAACACACACACACACATATGAAGAAAGAAATATTTAAATTAAATATAAGGATACTATTCCTTAAATACACCAATCAGCCCAAACACTAAAACAGCTGACAGGTGAAGTGAATAAGACTTACTTTATTCGTCCCAGAGGGAAATTCATTTCCACTAATTGTACATTTACAGAGATCGATCACAAATATCACAGGCACAGACATATCACAGACATCACAAAACATCACATGTTCATTCACAGAGGTGGACACTTAACATTGATCATCTTGTTACAGTGCAATGTTCTGTTGGGAATTCTTGGGTTCTGACATTCATCTGCTTGCCACCTCACACACTCCACCCACCTGAACACCAGTGCAGACCAGGTACCCCCCCTCATGGCAGCAGCACTCCCTAGTAGCAGTGGCCCCCCAGCAGAACAGTGCACCATGCCACACCACAAAAACTGCTCAGGTATGGCCTGAGGAACATGACAAAGAGCTCGAGGCATTGACCTGGCCTTCAAATTCCTTGGATCCCGATCTGATCAAAACTCTGTAAGATGTGCTGGGACCCCACCTCACAACCCACAGGACTCAAAAGATCTGAAGCCAATGCCCCGATGCCAGACACTATAGGACACCCTCCAGAGGCCCTGTGTCCATGCCTTGACAGGTCAGAGCCAAATCCAGTCCAAGGAGGACCCACTGTGAATAGGGGGTACCTCTGGGGCACCAGCACGTCCCTCAAATGTTCGATCAGATTGGGATATGGAGTACTTGGAGGCCAGGTCGAGCCCTTGAGCTCTTTGTCCTGTTCCTGGGTCATTCCTGAGCAGTTTTTGTGATGTAACATGGTACATTGTCCTACTGGGGGGCACTGCCATCGACAAGTGCTGTTGCCATGAGGTTTTCAGGTGGACGGAGCGCGTTAAGTAGCATCCACATAAATGCCAGAACCAAAGGTTAACCGGCAGAACATTGCGCTGTAGCAAGATGATCAGTGTTATCCACTTAAACTTTCTGGTTTCCTTCAGCAGGTCCTTCTCTATTGGATATTAACATATAAACATAATTTCACACCAGTTCTGAACAACAGATACATCTTGTTCAGGAGAACATCTGTGTCTATAGAGGAATGGAGTTCCAACAGGTTTGGGCTGTTGCTCTTTTTATGGATGAGCATGGAAATGTGTCACAGCATGAGAAGTTTTGTGAGAAATTTGCGCTCCCTAAATTAGATTCATTTGGCTTTTTCATAAACAGTTGCCAGTGGTGTGTGTGTGTGTGTGTGTGTGTGTGTGTGTGTGTGTGTGTGTGTGTGTGTGT
>NC_065509.1:39596407-39639310 GCF_006386435.1 Epinephelus moara
TTTCAGAATTTTATCTCAAAAACTGAATTTTTGACAGCATTTTGAATTTTGCTCTAATGTGAACAATTGGAGTCAATGTAAAAATGGCAATTTTAAACATCAGTTTTTCACTTATGGAGCAAATCAATCATTGTTACAAACAAATTACCAACATCTCCATGCTGTCTAGATGCAATATGTGTATTTTCAGATTTTTGTTTCGATAACTGAATTTTTTTTTACAGTGGTTTGAAAGCTGCTTTTCCATGCATGGACGGCTGCTAAACCTGCACATCAATTAATGTTTATAACTGACCACACGCTGACTAGATTTTACACTTAATAAATATACCACGGAAAATATAAATCATAAATATAAATACTAAAATTAAAAATAAAATTTCCTTGTGGCTAACCCGGATGTGTACACCTTCTGCTTCCGGTGACTCCGTGAGCCCATTCAGCGAAGATGGCGAGCGGAGGGGTCTCGGTGGCTTCTCTGTGGACCGAAGTGAACCGTTGCGGGCAGAATGGAGATTTTACCAGAGCCCTGAAAGCTCTGACTAAAAGTAAGTATTCACGTCTGTCGTCGTTCCTCTGAATCGGGACCGGAGCTCCGGTGAGACTACCGACAAACGGTGCATGTGTTCAGCGGAGCTCACTGGCTAAGCTAGGGCCAGCTGCATGACCAGCTGTTAGCATGTGGCTAAGCTAACGGCAGTTAGACAGCTACTTGTCAGGTCTCTCAAACACCGAGTAAGCTTTACATATTCAATATATGCTCATGAGTGCATACTTTAGTGTTGAAGCTACTAATCCAGCTGGATTGTGTTAGTATTATGCGAATTATTTAAACAGTATTTTGCTCCAGAAATGCGCCGTACTCTCCTGATCAGTGACGTGTCCCTAGCCTTGCTGCTAACTTAACATGGTCGGCAGCTAAACAGGTTTCAGTCAGCTGTCAGCAAACCGTTAGAAACGTTTAGCGACTGTTTTTCTTTTTAATGATCTTGTTTGCAGTCAGCAGTATCTCGGTGTGTAGCTGTCATCTGTGTCTTTAATGTAACGTGTGTTTGTTTTTCTTCTGTCGCAGTTTTACATGAGAACAGAGACGATGTGACGGCTCTCCACTGTAAGATAGTTTGTCTTGTGCAGAATGGGAGCTTCAAAGAGGCGCTGAATGTCATGAACACTCACTCAAAGCTGCTCGGCAGGTAATCAACAAACTATGTGGTTATTTACTGGTTTATAACTCTCACATGTGTTGATAGTAAACGTGCATTATTAATATAAACACTGGGACAACTGTCTGATTAACCAGTTAGAAAGTGATTTGTTAGATAATTATTTTATTTTTCTAATCAAGCAAAAATGCTTAAAAATCTCTAATATCTTCTTGATATTGATATGTTGATATTAATATTACAAATGTATTTAGAACATGTAAAAAAAACATACAAACAAACAGAAAGTGATATTTACAAATAATGAAAAACACAATACAAAAGCAATTGTCAATGTGTCGGTACTTTGATTAATGCATTTAAAAAAGGAGTGAAATTATAAACTTCTTAAATCCCAGCTCTTCTCCATGAGTCATTTAATGTTAAGAAACAGACAGCTTCTTTATAATGACAAATCTATACATAGATGTGTCTAAATATACAGTTTTTATTAGCATTTAACATTGTCACACAAAAATAACCCATGTGAATATATAATGTTAATCGACAAATATCTATCTGTCTTAGAACATATTATTAATTACCAATTATCTATGACTTACATACCGGTCTAAGCCAGTATAAGTGAACATATAAAACCAAGCCATTTGTTATTGAACAGTTATAAAGAATGAAACTTTTGTAATGCTTGTATCATGCTTTACTCATAAAGCTAACAAATTACTTTCTACATATCTTGTTGTTGGCCCTGTCTCTCAGTTAAAATGATATTTATTTCTCTTCTGTGTCAGTGAGGTTGTGTTTGAGAAGGCGTACTGTGAGTACCGTCTGAACAGAGTGGAAAGTGCCCTGAAGACCATCGAAAGTGCTCCTGAACAAACAGACAAGCTGAAGGAGCTCTACGGCCAAGTGGTAAGACTGAAGAGAGACATATTATTGCTGGATGCTTTCGATTTGTTTCTGTTTGAGACTTTAGAGGAACAGAAAAAGTATTGTAAAGAAGAAGAATTGTGCAGAAACACGCAGCTTATCTATAAGATCTTTGAGTTACGACTGATGTAAGCTGTGAGGCCCCGATCACACAGGAAGGGTTTTGCAAGTTGCAAGGCGCACTTTTTAAAAGTTGAATGCCACTAGTAAAAAAACGCCTGCTGCACCTTTTTATTGTTGCCAGGCAACCACCTCATTATGTCCTTACTGTAACCTTTCCATGTAATCAATCTGCCGTTCATTTATTTATTTATTTATTTCACATTGAATAGTATCTAGTCCCAGAAATGTTGAGGCAGAGGGTAATGTCTGTAGCTCTGGTTGAGGGTGAGAGGCTGTCAGTAAATAGTTTGTTGGTCACAGGGAAACGGCGATCTGTGTGGGTACATGAGACCTTGAAACACAAGAATGTACAAAACAGCATTTGGACAGTGATTTGACAGTGAAACACTCCGTCTGATTGGAGCCGTCTCTCCTCTCATTGTCCAGTTGTACAGACTGGAGCGCTACGATGACTGTAAGTCCGTCTACACGGATCTGATCAGGAACTCCCAGGATGAGTACGAGGAGGAGAGGAAGACCAACCTCGCTGCTGTGGTGGCTTCAATGAGTCAGTGGGAGGAAGCTCCATTGGTAAGGACAATTGTTGGCTTTCTGATGCTGCTGTGTGTCGCTGTGTTGTTAAACGGGATTATGTTTTATGTTTCAGCCTTCAATCAGTTTCTCCCCTCAAGGGCAATTTAAACAGATTTCAGAAGTGTTCCCGTACACAAAGCAAGTTTAAAGTCTGCAGCAGTTCCGCTCACTTTTGTGCTGAGCATAACAAAATAGGGTAAAATGAATCTGGAGTTCAGCTGCCACTCAGCTCAGGGTTAGTAGAGCTGGAGTCAGATTACTGTACGTTTATTGTGTTATATGTTTTTTAACATAATGTGTTCTGTTTTCTTCTGCAGGAAGATCTAGGTCTTCCTGAGTCCACGTATGAGCTGTGCTACAATGCTGCCTGTGCTCTGATTGGCCAAGGACAGCTTACAGAGGCCCTCAATAAACTACGACAAGCAGAAGGTCAGTTCCACTTTGCTCTGTCTTCTCTGTCCTGTTTCATGTTGCTGTTTAATCTACAATATTCTGGATTTGACATTAACTGATTGTTTTCTTTCACAGAGCTTTGCAGAGTCTCGTTGGCTGACGATTCTGTGAGTGCTGCTTTTCTTTTTTCTTAAAACATTTACGCAAACATTTATTTATTTCATTAAGTCTCGTCAGTTTTCAAAGAAACAGACTGTTTTAATCTGTAACATTTTCATCCGAAAGTCAGTGAAAGATGCTTCAGAGATGAAAATCATGAAATATGAACTCTGACAATGTACAGACAAAATATTTTGCTCATTTTAGGACTTGATAAGCCTGGAGAAGGAGAGGGCACAAACAATGATCGAAGGCATTAATCTTGCTGTCAGTAATACGTTTTTTGTGTCTGAACACTGTAGTTGTGTAGTTACATCTCACTGAACAGCACTTAAACTAAAAATACAAGAGTATCCATCCTTGTCTTATTTCCTCCCTGTTCCCCAGCTGTTGGTTTCCATTTTATTCCCAGGATAATCACTGTCATTGCTGGTTTGTGTCTTACAGGATGTGACTGAGGAGGACATCGAGTCAGAGCTGGCTGTCATCCATTCTCAGATGGCGTACGTTATGCAGTTACAAGGTCGGACAGACGAGGCTCTGCAGCTGTACAACCAGGTCATCAAGCTCAAGTGAGTGCACGGCTCATAAGATTTGGGTTGCTTCCACACCTGCCCTGTTTGTTCGTTCATTTGCCCCCTAAATGCAGTTCGTTTGGGCAGGTGTGGACACAGCAATCACACTCAGGTGCGCACTAAAACAACCGGACTGAGACCAGCTTGGTCTCAGTCCGGTTGTTTAACTCTAGGTCTGACAGCACCCTTATTGTAAAAGCAGATGAGAATGATGTAGCACAGGTTGAGATAATGTTGTTGTTTTCTAGTTTGAATTTGTGTTGTGACAGTACTGACAGTATATACATTTACCACAAACATGGTGTGTGAAAACAGTGCAGATGTCAAACATACTCTTGATTTGCAGGCCGTCAGATGTGGGGCTTCTTGCTGTGACTGCTAACAATATCATTACAATAAACAAGGTGAGTGAATGATCTTACCAACTGTAATATTTTATCATGAAGGCAACAGAAAACATTCACCTGGATCAAGTGTTTTCATTAAAGCTCTGTGTGTTTTCGTAGGACCAAAACGTGTTTGACTCAAAGAAGAAGGTGAAACTGACGAATGCTGAAGGTGTTGAATACAAGCTGGCGAAGAAGCAGCTGCAGGCGATCGACTTCAACAAAGCCCTCCTGGCCATGTACACTAACCAGGTAGACAAAGAGCTGTCATCATTCAGATGCAGAGGATTTTTGAGAGAGTTTTAGATTTCATTACTGATCATGATTCTCATTGCTGTTTGCTGTCAACAGGCTGACCAGTGCAGGAAACTGTCATCCAGTCTTCAGTCTCAGAATCCGGGTCACCCGCGGCCGGTCCTCATCCAGGTTGCTCAGCTGTGCAGAGAGAAGCAGCACAGCAGGGCCATAGAGCTGCTCCAGGTAGGAATGAACAACACTGCTGTTGACTTGTCATAAAAACATACAGAGTACTCCAACTTTCCTTTCTCCCAGCAAATGGCTTTACAGTTACAGGCACATAGACAAAGCCTTTAGATGTAGTTAAACTGGGCAGCACAATTACAGGCTGCAAACAACCCTCAGTGTCCTATCACCATAGCAAACAGTCCAACGCTTCGGGGCCGTACACATGCCGCATCTTCAACCGCCTGGAAAAGGCGAGGTCTGGCACATGGTGCTAAACTTGTGCTTACTCTGTACCAACTTTCAAGGGCGCGGCAAGTTGCATCTGAGGTTGCTAAGCGACCATAACCAACACCGTATCATAGCCTACTTAGCAGAAATCCTGAGTGCAGAGTTCATCTTCTTTCAGATGATGTTTTGTAAGTGTGTGTTAGTCCAGAAATATCGTCCGTGGGACAGATGTAGAGCTCTGGCAGCCCTGCGCTAAAATGATCAACTTCTTTGTCATATTTACCACAGACTGATATTTTCAAAAGAAAGGAAATGCATCTGCTGGCTAGGATTGGTTGTTCCTCGTCACATGACATGTGGTGCAGGATTCTGTAGAATATTTTATTTTAGTTATTCTGACAGTTTGTGTGCATTCAGTAAGTTATATTTTCTTGGATCATGCTAACTGACTATTCTCTTGTTTTCCAGCAATTCTCAGACCAACATCCAGAGAGCGCTTCTGGCATCAAACTGACAATGGCACAACTCTATTTAATACAAGGTACCAGCATGTTTGTACATTAAATATAGTTTAATGTGTTCAGACAGACCAGACTGTCTTACAGGACAGGATGTCAATTGAAGATGTTCCAGTTACAGATAATAAACACATCACTATCTTTGTCACATAAAAAAATATTTTGTTATTAAACTGAGTGGTTCAAACTAAAATTAAAGTTTCTTTCTATTAATGAGCTTGTGGTAATTTATTGGCTTTTTCAAGGTCACTGGCTGGATTTGTGTTTTTGTACTCTTTAGCTGAAATAATAAAGAGCTTCTTTTTTGTCCTCAGGTCACGTAACAAAAGCTTGTGATGTTTTAAGGTCCATCGAAGAGTTTAAGCACAAATCAGGGATGGTAAGTCTGAAATGAAAACCGTATTATTCCCACAGCTGATACTCGTCTCTTTACAGTGATGGTTGGTGGTTATTGCACCCTGCTAACTGTGTGAACTGTTAAATGCAGCTTCAGTCGACTGGCATTTATCTAAACTGTGTCATTTCCTCCTCAGATTTCAGCTCTGGTAACGATGTACTCCCACGAAGAAGACATTGACAGCGCTATTGATATTTTCAAACAAGCTATTGGACATTACCAGTCTGAACAGGTTTGTGTCTGTTCTCATCTCACTAAAATCTGTTTTAGTTTAGCACAGTAAGTGATGCTCCTGTGACTCCAGTGAGTCCACTGTGACCCCTAACACTCTACAGTAACTCCAGATGTCTCAACAGAACATTCAGGGAACATAACACTGTGTCACTGCAACACACTGTATTTGATTGGTGACAAATTTAGTAAAACACATGCTGCTGTAGTCAAGGCTGTGGGTCATGCTTTGATCTGACAAGCCAACTCAAGCTAGTGTTTTGATAGGTGAATTTGTTTCCGCTGTGTAATTGGCCCGTCCTTCCTCCTCCACAGCCCGGATCTGCTGCACACTTGGCCCTTGTAAGAGAAGCTGCCAATTTCAAACTGAAGTACGGACGGAAAAAAGAAGCCATTAGTGATCTGGAGCAGCTGTGGAAGTGAGTTACAGCCCTGATAACACTCAAGTTTAACATGTGTGGGGGTGGGAACAGTGAGGTTGTCTCCCAGCTGTTCATTCTGATTGTTTGATCAGTCTTGTCGGCATGATGTCATGTTGCTCATACATTCTTAATCAACATCATTACAATGCTCTTACAGAGCAGAGAAAATAGACAAATTATAAAATGTGAAAAAAAAACCTCATTGTAGAGATAAAACATTTATTCATCTACTTACTTATGCAGCACATCTGTGAGTGTATGGGCAATCTGTAAAGGGATAGTCCAGATATTTTGAGGTGGGTTTGTACGAGTTACTTATTTATAGTCAGTGTATTAGCTACAGTAGATGTCTGTCAGCACAACTCTAGTTTGGAGAAGCAGGCAGGAGTACGGACACGGAAGCTAAGCATGTATCGCTGTGGACGGGGCTGCAACAAAAGAATTTTATCCACTTGAAAAAATCCATATGCCTGTAAATGTACACTATATTTAGAATATTTTATTCATTGTGTTAGTCTTTATTTGTCATGTGATGTCAGGAGGTCATTTTTACTGCGACAGATGTTTGAATTTCTTCTTTCACAAAAGTGAAGCTTAAATTATTTTATTTTTCCTGATACAGGCAGAACACCAACGACATCCACACACTGGCACAACTCATCTCAGCATACTCTCTGGTGGACACGGATAAAGCCAAATCGTATCCTTTGACCCACAAAGTGTTTCAGACCAGTGCTGAAATGATTTGGTTTTTAGTAACTGGCACCTGTTTGTGCTCAGTTGATTGTTTCAGGCCCTTTTCAAGCAACAAGAGAAACATTTTTTAATCTTAGCTTCTGAAATGTGAGGAATGTTTGTCCTTTTCTGTGATATATGAGAATCTTTGTTGTGTTGGTTTGATGAGCTTATAAAATAAGGAATATGAAGACACCATGTTGGGTGTGGGGAAGTTATAAGAGGTATTTTCCACAAGTTTTTACATTTGATAGTCAAAACAATTATTTTTTTAATTGTGAAAATAGACAGATTAATCCATAATAAAAAAAACAACAGCTGTTAGTTGCAGCCCTGGAGGACCACACCATGGATGTTTTTGACACATTGCTAGGCTAAGATACGATGCGGTACGATATGATTAACATAATTGTTGCCGAAAGGAAGTTGTCTTGGACTCAGGAGCTGCATGAGTATTGCTGCCTTACAATAATAGTCCAGAAGAAATTAAGCATACACCATAGAAACATAAAAACACACTAGTCTGACTGAACAGGCTGTTATCATTGGAGCTCCATCAGGTATCATCCTACCTGAGACCAGGAGAAGCTGACTGATCAACAGGCGTGCATGTTTGTTTGAATTTTATCTTATATGCTTCAAGCTTTGCATTCCTGACGGTATTAATGCAAAAAACCCAAAGGTTAGGACTCTTAGACGACCTTATGAGGGTGCTTCTGTGAAGCGAACTTTCAAAGAGCCAATTCAAAATCGTTACGTCCTCAGCATTCCTCTGCAGCCTCAGCAAACACCTACCGTCCGCAGACACAATGGCCTTCAATGTGGACGTGGACGAGCTGGAGAACTCGCACGGAGCCACGTACGTCAGGAAAAAGGCTGCAAAGGTCACAGGAGAAAACCTTCCCAAAGAACAAAGGTAAACCCTCATTACTCAATGTTCAGAACATTTTCTACATTTACAAATGTGTTGTTTTTCTGTTTAAAGTATGTTAATGAGCAGAGTGGGAGGGATGAGTTTAGGTGGCCACACTTCCACCTCTTTTAAACTAATTTATCTGCATTTTCTTTACAGCCAAGGCGAGATCAAAAAGAAGAAGAAGAAAAAGAGAGGTATGACATGAATCAAATATTTGTGGGACAGGTTATTTTTAAAATAATAAAGAAATGGCTCCTGCTTGCTGTTATGATTAAAGTAAAACAATTACTGGTCAATCTCTAATTGTATCTTAAACAATATCCTCTTGAATTGTTTGTCTTGCAGCAGTGGAGTATTTCTCACTGACATTCTTAAGATAATAAACTGTTTTGTTCATATTTAAAATGGGTATATTGTAAACTGTGAACACTGCTGACCTCTATGGGCCACAAGTATGAATTATAATAATGTCATTAAGCTTATTTTCCCTTTTGTAAGACGCAGATAGTTCCTGACCACAGCTTTGTCTCATCTGCGCTGAGTGCCACCCTTCAGTGACTCCCCCTGTCTTTATTTTTTAGGCAAACTGCCCAAGAACTACGACCCCAAAGCGACCCCTGACCCCGAGAGGTGGCTGCCCATGAGGGAGCGCTCCTACTACAGAGGCAAGAAGAAGGGAAAGAAGAAGGAGCAGATAGGAAAAGGCACACAGGGAGCGACGGCAGGAGCTTCAGCCGAGCTGTGAGTACAGGATCTCATACATGTGCACGTCACCTGTGAGTGGAGTCGTCTGGGTGCAGTTTCCTGTAATTGAAACCCAGTAATCAACTCCACTAATGGAGGAGAAGCATGTGTTGTTTCTCTGCCAGTGGATCCTCAGTGGAGGTGTCCAGCTGCTGTGAAGAAGAAAGGACTTGTGTGTTGTTTTAGCCAAAATAGAAATTATTCTCAGACTGAGCCAAAGTTGAAATTTATATGTACGACCATCGGAAGGAACTCATTCAGTGGCTCCTCTGGCAGCAGCACAGCGTCTCTCCCTCTCCCCTCTTGCCCTGCGCACACGGGAGTCAGTGTCATCAAGTGATTTTGTCATAAACTTTTGGCTTAACGTGCTTGCAGGGAACAGATACACACACGACACATTACATTTCAACTTAAATTGTTTAGCAGTAAATTTTAGGTGCAACATGTTAGAGCACTCCCTGATATGACTTTTTCTCTTCCTCTGTTTCCAGGGACGCCAGTAAGACAGCCAGCAGCCCCCCTACCTCCCCCAGACCAGGGTCTGCGTCCGGTTCATCTACAGCCGCCGCCAGCAATGTGGTCCCACCACGACAGCAGAAACCTGCAGCGTCAGGGGCCACACGCAAGAAGGCACCACAGAAGAAGAAGAAGGGAGGCAAAGGAGGCTGGTAGTCGGAGGGAGTCAACACGTGAGGCAGAGGGGCCATGAGATACACTCGTGTCTCTTTTTTATGTTTCAAGTTAAGTTTTAGTTTTGTCCCTGCCAACTACCAAAATCTGTGAAACCAAAAGCTCCCTCTGCTCGTCTGTCTTTAATTTGTCGTGTTTAAAGAGCTGAAGAGAGAATTTAAAGGACAGTTCCACTGAAATTAACTTTTGGTTGCTCTGCAGAAGCAGATAGATCCTTAAAGTTTTTTTTACTTTGTTTTACTCGTGACCTTCTGAGGTCGCAGTAAAATGAGCAAAATACTACAGTTATGTTTTTTTCATTAAAGGTCAGATGAATTGAAACAAGCGTTCTCTTTACTGTTGCCTGGTGCTTTGTTTTTAAAATCAAAATGACATTCATGAGACTGCATTCATTCATCTGTAAATGTCTATAACAAATAAAATGTGATAATACTTTTTTTTGGGGGGGGGGGGTTATCATGCTAACAGCAAATTAATGAAGTTTCAGTTAAATCATTAAAATCATGTGATATCAAAAACATTTTAGTGGGCCTTTTCATTTTTAATTAATATTGTTAATCACACAGTTATGAAAACAAACTACCTTTGTTTGGTAACTTAAAGTTCAATTTTGGGGGAGTTGTCCTTAATGTTTCTCTGGTCTGAGTAATATGACATCACACTCTGGCTGTTTGCTTCATGTTTCCTTAAATTGTCCCTTTACTTTCAATCAGCGGCAAAGACGCAATGTTAAAGGATATTTATTTTTGGATCCCTGTGTTGTTCTAAATTCAAACTAAAGAATTTAAATTGTTGAATTTTGTCAGACGCATGTTTTAGGACCAGACAGGTCGAACAGGTGTCCCCTTTTGTTAAGTCTTAATAAAACCCTTAACAGTAACACATGACTATTGTGTTTCATTGAATATTTAACGAGATGGCTGCTACTGGTTTTCATTGTCATAAGTTTAGTAGGGTTTTTTGTTTCATTGTTTTGTTTTGTTTTACAGCTGAACTGAATTTCATCCACTTATTTAGATTTTTAAAAATGATTTATGGGTTTTTTGTTTGTTTGTTTTTTAATTTTGCAAGATAGGTTTTTACATAAATACTTGCCAGGTTATGTTTTAATCGAGGTTTTCTGGATCAGGCAGTATTTCTGTGAAACATTTGGAGCCCCCTGGTGGTCTCACAGTAGACTGCTATTATTTGATATATTTCACTCACATGATTTCCAGTTAAAATATAACTTTTTTTTTTTTAACTTAAGAATTTGCACCTGCCTTTGAGACAAAAACAAAAAAACCCTTGAGCCCAGTTAAAGATCAGCACTGACTAGCTGAGGTCATTACTGATAGATTAGAATAATATATCCTGTGCTGTATACTGACAATAGGCAGGTCACAGCAGAGTTAATCTTTGTGTTTCACTTTCTGATTTTCAAATCACAATTTATGTCACAATACATCTCCACGTTTTCAATCTCAAACAGTTAATTATGTAAGTTTAATTAGTGATTTAACCTTTTGAATCCTGAAGAGGTCAGTTTTCTTGTGCCGCATTCAGACGCCTTTCACTTTGAAACCTGAGTGAGTTGCTTTGGTATCTTTTGAAAACGTTCTAAAAAGGCGACGAGCAAATTGCAAGAAACTAGTAAAAATGTGACCAGAAAAGTATCCTGAAAAAGAAAAACAGGGGAAATTATCAGAAAATTATCTTAAAACTAGGAAAAAATGCCCAGAAAAATGTATTTATAATTATAATAATTGTATTTTTTTAAATTACATTACAGAAATTTTCCTGCAACTTTTACTAATTTCTTGCTTTTTTGGGTCATTTCTTGTAAAGTTGCTCCATGACGCACACAGTTCTGAGTTGCACGTGGTCAGTAAATCAGCATCAGTGCAGGCTCCTGTCGGAGGGCTTTATATCTCACTTCCACTCCTCACTAGTTGGTTTGGGACGGCACTCAATGTGGTGGACACTTGGCATGAGCGATATGGAGTGGACGCGTGTAGGGAGAGAGTGTATGGGATGGTTTGGGAAAGGCCCTCTGACCTGACTGCTGGTTTTTGTCACTGCCCGCGATCTCATTCACTTTCTAGGCGAGGTGTAGTTCAACTCAAACTAACCAAATCTAGATTGATAAGAGGCACCACAGGTAAGAGTAAAAATAAGTATTTTTTATTTTGGGGTGAACTGTCCCTTTAATATCACACCTGATGGTTAATTGACTCCCTCCACTCCTGGGCAGGTAATTTGCCAAAGATGAGCTTCACCTGCTTTGACTCTGCTCAGAGCTCCTTCAGACGTCTGACAGACAGTCTGAGAGTTTCAGTGTTACCTGTTGTGGTTACCGTCTTGTGGACAGGATGTCTCGTACGCCGCCTACTTACGCTGATTTCTTCTACCAGCCTCTGACAGAAGATGTGGAGGAACTCCTGGCTCGTTTCCAGCAGACCGACTCCATCAGGTACGAGGTGTTTTCAGCCATCTGGAGGGAGATGGGCTTCTCTGATGTCTTCACAGGGATCATCAGTATAGCTGAGATGAAGAGATTCTGCAGATTGGCGCTGGCCACAGCCGTGAAGTACTTCCTGCCTCCGTACAGCTATCAGATCCGAGTTGGAGGCCTGTATCTGATGTTTGGTTTGTACCACACACAACTTGCTGCTCCGCCTGTGAAGATTAGACTCGCTCTGAAGGACTGGGCTGTGATTCATAAGTTTGTGAAGGACTCTGTGGAGTCTGGGCATCAGGACATCGTTTACATCTATGAAAAGCTTGTTGCAACCAAAGCCATACACTACACCGCCATGCCACATTTCCTCAGCTTCCACAAGCACAGGAAGCCGAAGAAGCAGCCTGTGTGTGCAGAGTTTCTCGGGAGGTGCACGGCCATCCAGGAGCTCCTCTCAGCAGACATCCTGGAGGAGCTGACCAACATCCAGAGCCAGTATGAGAAGATGAAGGAGGCCACGACGGAGGTCAGCTGCAAGGCCACCATGACCCATCGAGGGTTTGCCGCCAGCCTGAAAGACTCCATGACTGAGTTCATCATGTGGCAGCAGAAGACTTTCAAAAAGGCTAAAAAACACAAGAAGTCTCGTGATGATGATGGTGAGGAGGAGGAAGAAGATGAAGAGGAAGAGGAGGAGGAAGAGGAGGAGAAGCCAACTGAGTCCAGCCGCAGCAGAGCCAGACTCCTGTCCTCCATCAAGCAGAAGAGCTACAGCAACTTCCAGGAGCCGTCCAAGTCCAGGAGGCACCGACAGGCAGAGACAGTGGAGTCCTGCAGCTCGGGGGCCGAGCAGGTCCAGGAGACTGCAGGCCGGCGGCGAAAGAAGGTTCCCTCTCTGCGGGCTCGGACCTGGATGAGTCTTGGGGTGCCGCAGGAGGAGAGCCAGCTCCAGGCCTGGCTCCTGAGTGCTCCTGAGCAGCAGGAGAGGGTCCCAGTGAAGAGGACCAACCAGACTGCACCTTTCAAACCATGATGGGAGGACGGAGGACTTTTAGCTAAAGAAGTTCTGTCCTGTTGTTTTTGTTCTTCAGGTTAAAGTTTATTCATTTAGAAAAACATTTGGATTTTAGTTGATTTTCATTCATTATGCACCTGTTGTTTAACTGGAATCATGTAATCTGTTAATAAATATATTGAATAATTGCCTCATCCTCTTGTTTTCACTGACTTCTGGCCTCAAAATCCATACCAGTGGTTCTCAACCTGGAGACCCTGACCCCCACTAGGGGTCGCCAAAGCTCAACAGGGGGTTGCTAGGACATCTTGGTTTTAAAGGGTGTAGGAAAACTTGTTAAAAAATACACAGTGGGACTTTATCATCATTTCATGCGTGTCTGTGAAGAAAAATAAATGAAATTGTTAATTTTTACAATTTAGATATAAACTTAATTCTGACAGGATTAGGGCGGGATAAAGACTTGAACACAAGTTATATTTACAGAGCCTTAACTCTCTGCCAAACAGCCTCAAACTGCATCAGAAAAGTCCACAGCTCAGACAATCAAAAGCGTCAAGATAACACTGAATTTGTCAAAAAACGAAGCTTAATTATGTATGAACGTTAAAAATGAACAATATATGATATAGAATCGTACAAAAAGTTTAAATATACAAGGAACACTCATCTCTGAAGTAATATTTACAAGAAATAATCTACTCAAAATTCATTGAAATCCCTTTTTTTTTTAACGCAAATATATATATAGTATGTTTTCAAAGCAGAGAAAATACAGTGAAAGGAAATGAGGCAAGTAAACTGAAATTTAAAAATATTTATTTTAGAAAGTACTTGATAAATTTAATCAGCATTAAAAAAGGATGGAATATTCTTAAAGCACTGTCAGATTTTGTCACTTTTTCAAAACACACAAAAAAGGTTCCAAGGACTCAATTAAAGACTGAAATTACTTAATAAAATGATTTATTTAAACAGCAGAAAAAAAATACTCAAAAACACTCAAGTATAACAACTACAAAACCCTTAATATTGTACTTAAGTACAGTGGCCTACTTGAGTAAACATACTTAGTTATTTTCTACCACTGTTTATAATGAATGACTATATATAAAGATTATATCTTTATTATACAGTCTATGACTATAAATCATTTATTTCTCCGTGTTTGGAAAAAAGAAAAAGCATAATGCACATATTTATTTCTCTTCAATTTAATTTAATGTTATTTCATTTTATTACTTTATATTTGCATATTCTTATTTCATACTCTTATTCTTACTTAGAATTCTCTGTTCTTTACACCAGAGCGCCTGTAACGAATCATAATTTGTCCTCAGGGATCAATAAAGTATATTTGATTCTGATTCTGGGACTGGTTGAACAAAACACCTTAAGTTTTCTCCCTAAGTATTACACTTAAGGCTTAATTTGTCCTTAGCTTGAGGGACTTACATAGTTGCACAGAATCTCTTAAAAGGTCTCCTTAGTTAAGGAAAAACTTTAACTCACTGTGTTGAAAGAGATTAAGTTTCCATGGAGATTGTTTGTTTGCCTGTTATCGTCTCACAAAGTTGTCTTATAGTTAGATAGTGAAATGAAGTGAAATTCTTTCCCTGTTAAAGGGTTTTTTGGGGAGTTTTTCCTTATATGCTGCGAGGGTCCAAGGACAGAGGGATGTCATATGCTGTAAAGCTCTTTGAGGCAAATTGTGATTTATGATATTGGATTGATACCATTGAATTAAATTGAAAATATGGCAGAAGAAAAGAAGACAAGAAAACCATATTGTTCAGAGGAAAAGATTAAACTTCTGGTGCAATACATTGACAGAAAGCACAAACTACAAAGTAAATTTGACCCCGAAATACCAGAAAATGATTGTAGAAAGAAACTGCAACAGAAATTAATTCAGTAAAACCTTATAAAATCAAAAGAGCATGTGCTCGGTTCTCCTGGATGCAGAAAGACTCTTCTCAGGGTGTGTTAGCTTTTTTAATTTATCATCATATAAACATGTTGCAGTTAAGATAGAGTCAGAGGTACCTTAAGTTCTTTTTTACCTTGCTCTGGTTGCTAAGGTCTTTTGTGCAACAGTCTAAAGGGATTCCTTAATACTTAGGTGAACATTTTAAGGACACTTTAAGGAGAAGACTTAGGGGTGTTTTGAGCAACTGATTTTATTTTGAGGTAACCTTAACCATGACTTGAAGGAAAATCTTAACTTAAGATGTGTTTTCTGAGGCAGACTTGTGAATATCATGAAAACGCTGTATTCAAAATGGCGGCCTCAGGCGGTGAGGTTGCAACACTGCATCAACAAACAGCGCTTCATGCCGGAAATACCGTTTGAAGAAGTTCCTCCTGAGCTTCCTGTCTGTTAATCCACTTGTTGAGCAGAAGAAGAGGACGAGGAGGTGAACACACAAAGTGAAATCTTCACTAAAAGTCAAACGATGGCGGAAACGGTCGGGTAAAGAGCGGCAGTTAGGAGAAACAAACCCGGCTGTTGAGCACCATGTCCGGTCTGAGAGCAGCCGGCGTCCTCGGCGCCTCCGTGGCTCTCGCGGGAGGACTCGCCTATCTTATCTGGAACTACGCGTCCTCCTCCGGGGAGGAGAAGCCTGAAACACGGCCGGAGAAAGACGGGAAAAGTGCCAGAAAGGAAGGAGAGGAAGATGAAGAGGAGAGAAGAGAGGAAGAGCAGACTGTTGTGGCCGTTGAGGAGCCGCCGGTTGTTGCTGCTGAAGCTCCGAAAGCATCGGAGGTAAAAACGGTAACGGACACACCTTCATGGAAACCGCCGGTGGACAGTGTGCCATTAACGTTATACTACAAACATAAACTTATTTTAAAGAAAGCTAACTTCTAAAATGTTCTCACGAGGACAAAAGCAAAGAAAAACTGAGCACATTTAGCTGCTCTGTTTCTTAAACTGTTTAATTTAAGGATTAAAACTTGAGGTATCTACTTGATTAGTAGCAGTAGAAGAAGAAGGAGACATTTCTAATGTTACAGCCTAAAATAGACCAGAGTTCAGCAGCTGGAGAAAACATTTAGTGTTTTAACTTTAGCCTTCATTATAAACATTATCCAGAGTTAATCAAATAAAACTACAACCAGCTTAATACTTTTATTTTTATTGTGACAACAGCAATAATTTGAGATAAGTTCTCTGGAGGCTGCTGTGGGGAACTCTGGGAAATGTAGGACCTCACTGACTAAGAGATTAAAACAATTAATTGGTTGGTCCAGTGAAAGAAACCTAAACAAACGTTTAAATTAGTCAGCCATTTGAGTCTATTTTAAGTGAAACTAGCTAATTTTCACTAGTTGCATACACTTGTGAACATTTGCAGATCTTTTAAATTAATTTTTTTTTTTTAAAAAAACAGTAAATTAAAAATCTTTGTGATATTTGTGTTTTTTTTGTGTGTTTTTTTTTTTTACCAATTCCAGACATTTTAAAGGCCAAAGGATTATCAAATAATCGCACAAATAATCTGCAGATTAAAGGAACAGGGGGAGATTTAGTGGCTTCCAGAGGAGAGGATTGCAGATTGCAACCAGCTGAAACTTCTTCAGTTTAACTCAGTTCAGTTCAATTTTATTTCTAAAGCCCAATACCACAAGTCACAATTTGCCTCAGAGGGCTTTACAGCACTCGACATCCCTCTGTCCTTGGACCCTCACAGCGGATAAGGAAAAGCTCCCTGGAATAAACCCTTCAGTGGGGAAAAAAATTGGTAGAAGAGCAACTGAGGAAGGATGTGCAGTACATGTCATGTGTACAGATTAGATTAACATGATTAATTTAACTTCTCCGAGTTAAAACAAATGGACCTGATGATTAAAACGAGTAGAAACACAGAAGAAAACAGTTTCATGTACACATCAGTGTATTTCCTACTCCAAGGCTCATTCGGCATGTCGCCCAGCGCGCTGCTGATGTGTGCCCACTCTTTTTCTGATCCAGATGTTCAGGAAGTTTTTACTTTGAGCTGAATTACAGCAGGGGTTTCGTGTTAGAAAAATGAGTGTTTCCTATGCTCTCTCAAAAAATGTGAATGGCCCCATCTAGAGCCAGTGTTTGGTTTGTCTGTTCTCGGCTACTGTACAAACATCGCTGTGGGGATCTCCATAGACGAGGACTCGCTCCTTATGTAGATATAAACGTCTCATTCTAAGATAACGAAAACACAATGATTATTATTTCCAGGTGATTATACACTAAAGAAAACATACATATTATATTATATTCCATTTCTGCTAATAGATCCCCCTAAATCCTACACACTGGACCTTTAATCAGTAATAGTTAACTGCAGCCCTAAAATAGACATAAATATTTAAACTTATAGTCAATCCATTAATTTTTTTCTTTCTTTAAACACTGTCCAGAGTCTGTGTCACATCAGCATTTTGAAATTTATTTTAGCATTAATCTGATGTGTGTGATCTGTGTGTGCTGCAGTCTAAGCCTGTGGAGTCAGCAGGGACTCAGGTTCTGGTTCTGGGTCTGGATGGAGCTGGTAAGACCAGCCTGCTGCACTGTTTGGCCACCGGGTGCCTGGAGCAGGACATGGAGCCGACGCAGGGCTTCAACGCCGTCTCCATCAACAGAGAGGACCTGCACATCGAGTTCCTAGAGAGTAAGTTTGAACTCAAAAGTATCAACAGCAGTGTGACCTGTCACTTCTGCTTCACGTCATGAGTCTGATGTCGATGTCACGTCTGTCTGTCTGTCAGTTGGAGGTAAAGAGGAGCTGCGGCCGTACTGGCAGAGGTACATGTCCAAGGCTCTGCTGCTGGTGTTCGTGGTCGATGCCTCCAACCCGCAGCTTTTCCCCGTTGCTAAGAAGCACTTACACGAGCTGCTGGCCTTCGACCCCCACCTGCCTTTAATGGTCCTGGCCAACAAACAGGTGAGTGTGACAGGAAAACACTCCAGATTGTTTTCAACAAAAGCCTGCAGGCCTGTTGTCCTCGAAGAACTCGCAGCAGTTTATAATTAGAGACTCTGTTTTCACTGGGCTGCAACAAACAGTTATTTTTTATTAGCAATTAATGAACCAATTATTTTCTTGGTTTGTTGTTCGGTCTTAAAATTGTGATAAATATCTGTTGTGGTTTGACAGAGTCCACGGTGATGTCTTTAAATGTCTTGATTTGTCCAATCAGAACTCCATAACCCAGATTTATTCAGTTTTTTATTACCTGACACAAAGAACCAGAACAGAAGCTGTTGGCAGTGAATTTTTGATTATCATCATTCATCATCATCATTTGCTGATTCCTTTTCTGTTAATCAGCAAATTCATCTCTAGTGTTCAAATGAGATTTTATTGTTTCAGCTTAGAGCTTCGTAAAAGTGTGATCCAATTGTAAGTCGGCACAGGAGTTGTTTCAGCTGCATTCTCCAGTTGTTTGTGCATCTGGAACAGATTCAGTCCTAATCAAGCTGTCTACACAGGCCAAGTAATAGGTCGAGTTTCACGTGCACTGTACCCGAGTAAACGCAACCCAAAGCATATTTTTAAGATGTTCTTTAATGTACTCTGAGTTCAACACAGGAGTAAAACCATAGACTGTATAAAAGAAGTGTATATAGCCTCGCGGTCCGAAAAGTCCAAAGCCCTTTAAGTCCAGAAAGGTGCTTTTTTTGTGCGTGCCCAAGTTCTACTCCACAGAAAAGTGAAACCAATGTAACAGTGCCTTAAACTTGCATTCTTGCTAATGGCCAGCAGCGGGAGACTCCACTGGTTCAGATTGTATAGAAGTCGACAAGAAGGGGACCCTACTTCTCACTTGATTAATCACCTCAGTAAACATTTTCCTAACAAGTTTATGGTCTCAGTTGCCAGTTCCAAGTCTTCTTCAAAGCAGCATGATGTTCATTTAGCAAATTATGGTCCCCTTTAGGGTAAATTAGACAATAAATCAGGGTAAGCTTCAGGGCGTGGCTACCTTGTGATTGACAGGTCACTAGACATCAGATAAGAAACAATGACGTGTGACAACAATAAAGCACCCACAAAATAAAGTTGGAAGTCTTGTGTATGATTTATCCCTGCTTCATATGAGCAGAGGAAAGTCTGCTAGGCTAATTTATACAATGTAAAATGCCATAGACTTATGCTAATAAGTTAGCATGTTGCATTTGTTTGGAAAACGTGTTTAGAAAGAGACAAGTCTTTTGGCTGTGAGCCTTGGGAGTTATAATGAAGACAATTTGTCCACTTGTGTTAGATGTTGTTGCCATTAATAAGTCATGCTTAATGTGTGTTGTAGGTGTGTTTTGAATCAACTAAACTTCACAGCACTTCACAGAACCACCAAATAGCATTTTGGAGATGTGCAGAGTGACACAGACACACCAGAACACAAGTATAAGTGCTCACAGGAGCGTAGGCCACCTGCATCGGCCAAGGCATAGGCTATGCATAGAGCTGACGTACAACTATAAACACACCTTTAGTGCCACCTCCCCGCTTCTCCACAGCTCCACTCTATTGCACAAATGTGGTCACTTCTGAACCAAGATGGTGATGACCACAATCCTAAACTCAAGGCTTTAACAGTTGCCCACAAACTAAAATTCAGACAAAAATGAGCAGGTTCTGTGGAGTCCAAGTTTGAAAGAAAAGAGGAGGACGAAAGTGAGAAAAGAGGATGTTTTACATAAATAATCCAAAAATATTCAGAAGGTATTTTCCTTGAAGTTGCAGAGGAACTTTAACTGAAGACCATCCTGCCCTAGAATCTGAAAAGTGAAACTCATGACGGAGCAAGTGCCCTCTGCTGTATCTTTATAATGTAGTAAGGGGGTGATTACAATCTCCACCTTGAGGTATTCACCATGTTTGTCTCATGATTCCAGGACCTTCCAGGAGCCTGCAGCATCACCGACCTCCATGACGCCCTGTCTCTGTCCGAGGTCGGCGACCGCAGGTTGTACCTCATCGGCACCCACGCGAAGAAGGGCGAAACGGAGCTCAGCTCAGGTGTTCAGGACGCTTGGGACTTGATCATCCAGATGGTTTGTGACGGCAGATAAAACACTCTGTGGGTGGTTGACACTTAATCCTTCAGAGAAAGTCTAATAAGTTCTCTGCACCTTTTCACTTAAATGTTCTCACTACACCAGGTCGGCTGACACTTTTATTTATTTATGAGGAAATCAAAACTTTTTTTGTTGTTTTGGTAGAGTTGGGATTAAAAACTAGATTCTGGATGTTGAAGTGTAAAATTTCACTTGCTCTGTTACCAAATTACATATAAGCCAGGATGCTACAGGACAATCCAGACAACATGCGTTCACATTTTATCTTCACCAAAGATTTATTTTCATCCGTGAATGTTTCACTTTGCAAGACTGTCACTGTGTTCTTCTTTCTCCTGGTGTCATTTAGCACTGTAGATACGGAAACACGAGCAACTCTAAAGCTGCCTTCAGGTTTTAGCGCAGATCGTCACACGGTACAGAATCACAGTGGATTTATTTCAGGCTGTAGATTCGCTTGGACCATCTGCGTGGCTGCTGGCAGCAGCTTTATCACCACCGATGAGCTCACAGTCTGTTACAACAGAAATGTAAAAGTGCTGTTATCATTATTATCAGAGAATATTTAATACCTCGACATAAAGACTTAAAGCTGTGCTGAGCAAGATTTACATATCAAGCACAAGAGTCCATAGAGAGGCTCCCATCCCTACTTTCACTCACCTTTTGTCCCATTTGTGCTGAAAATTCAAAGCGAAACACAAAACTTAAGTTTCCTGTGTTCAGGTTTGTCATGGTACGTGATGTGAACAATGACGTCTTTCAGCCATCTGGGGCCGCCAACATGCAAATTTGACTCTTACAGCTTTAAGGAAAAAAGACATTATACTTGTGGGACGCATTGACAAGCCTTCTGATGTGCCGTTAATATTTAAAAACACAATTTCATCAGTACACCAAGACTATTTAATGTCTAAATTAAAGAGTTGTTAAATGGAGCAGGTAGAGCAGATAATGAAGGTTGTTTGCTCCAATAATCAGCTGTTTAGTCGTCATTTTATTACTGAATGATCAGACAGAGAGTTACCAAACAGTAACACTATTGAATAACTTTCTGACTGTGAGTGTCTTTGTTGGGTTACAGCAGGGATACTCAACTTGCTTTTCCCCGGGGCCACTTTTTCAAAATGACAGGATAATAAACAATAATGTAAGTGTAAGAATTGCCCGTTTTCAGCCTTTGAACTTTTGCTGTCCCTCACTCATCTTTGCCAAGAGGTCAGCTGTATGCGGGGGTGTCCCCCCCCCCCAGACCTCTGTCGGGGGCTCAGAGGGACCCTCCTCTGGATTTTTGTTTTATTTTTGAATTAAAAAAGAGCTCTATTTTGATGCTTTTTATATACTCTGGCACTTTATTTACATTTTAAGTGCAAAAAAATCCCAGTGTGAGTCAAGTTATTATCACTGTGAATTACAAAAATAGTTGGCGAGCCATCTGGCACCCGCACCACAAGTTGAGTATCACAGAATTACAGCTTTAAAAACATTATCACTTCTTTTGACAAGTTCATTGTTACATATGTTAAGTCTTTATCTTGAAAAGGGAATTTATCTTAAAAAAGAATATAAACCAGATGTCTTTTGGATTACCTTTGTGTTTTTGCTGTTCAGAGAGGAGCTGTTTGCTCCTTGTTACTTTGTCTTAATACAGTTTAATTTGTTAAGATTTGACTTAGCTGTTAACGTTAGGATGAAGGGGAGCTACGTTGTTATGTGCAAAGCCTTAATGTGTACCGTGTTTGATGAATGTAAAGGTTTCAAAGAGCACATTTTCAGAACATGTCATTCAGATTGTCAGAGCTTTTCCCGCAATACCAAACATGTTTAACATACAGCATTGTGTGAACAGTTAGTCTTGTGTACAGTTTTTGTAACTCTTAAATAAATTGTTTCCACTAAAATGATTGGTGTGTTTTTATTGTAGCTGTGAGAATTGAACATACATCACAGTCTCTCTGCTCATTGAACACCCTGCGGCGCCACATTTATAGGCTAGGTGTAAAACAAATAACACCAGCTTATCTGGGGATGCAGACTGGCCTCACGTGAGGAAAAAGCTGTGTCCTAACATAGCTGCTGACATTTACTCTGTTGTCGAGCCATCAAAGCACTTTTAAATTTGGAATCTGATCTAAACACACAGCGGCTCTCCAGAAATACTGCAGCAGCCGCCCCTCACCGCTGACCTCGACGTATCACTTTCTGTTTAACATCCTGCTGTGGAAGTCTTGAGACAGTAAGATGGATAGGTTGAGTGTGCAGACTCCAGTTTCAAGGAGTCCTCAGGTGTGAAGCTGGTTGCTAAGGACTCCTGGCTCCTTAGCAACAGCAGGAGATTAGTGTAACACCATCAGCAGGCAGCAAGCCCACACATCCAACCTGCTGCTGCTGCTGCTGCTGCTGCTGTGAGACATGGTGTCTGGAAAACAAGGTAAATTTATTGATTGTTTATGTGCTACACAGTCTATAAATATTTTAGTCTCATATTTTTAGTCTGATTTATTTTCTCTTTGATTCTTGCAGGGATTCAGTCCAGATTTGGTCCCTCAAACAGGTGAAGTAAAATATTTTTATGAATGTCTCTGACTAATGTTTAACGTACAACAAATTACCAATCTTGTAAAGTTGTAGATAATAATAGCTACTTTTAAGAAATGTTAACTGTTGAATATTTATTAGTGTGTTTCACATTTATTTATTCACTTATTTAAATATATTTTGTGTATTTACTGTATTGTATATAATATACACTTTTAACTCACCATTTCAACTGTTAATTCACTACTTATAGCTAACTGTAAGGAATATAAAGTTAAAATAAATAGTTAGCTTAAAGTAAAAGATATATAGTTGAACTAGTTAGCTAAATGTAACAAAGACACAGTTGAAATAGTTAGCTATGGGTAATGAATAAACAGTTGATATAGTTAGCTACAAGTGACAAAGAAAAGTTAAAATTGCTTAAAGTATCGAAGAACCAGTTAAAATATTTATCTCAGGGTAATGAATAACATATAGTTAGCTAAAAGTAGCATGTATTGAAATAGCTAAAAGTAACAAAGAAACAGTTGAAAGAGTTTGCTAAAAGTAACAAATAAACAGTTAAAACAGTTATCTAAAAAGTAACAAAGAAACAGCTAAAATGGTTAGCTAAAAGTAACGAAGAACCAGTCAAAATAGGTAGCTAAAAGTAATGAATGAACGGTTGAAATAGTTAGCTAAATGGAAGAAAAACAGTTAAAATAGTTAGCTTAAAGTGACGACTAAACAGTTATAATAGTTAGCTAAAGGTAACAAAGACACTGTTAAAATGGTTAGCTAAAAGTAACAAATAAACAGTTGAAATATCCAAAAGTAACAGTTAGCTAAAAGTAATAAAGATACAGCAATAATAGTTGGCAAAGGGTAATGAATAAACAACTGAAATAGTTAGGTAGCTAGAAGTAATGATATATAGTTGAAATAGCTAAAAGTAACGAAGAAACAGTTTAAACAGTTAGCTAAACGTTTAGAGCATACAGTTGCTCTAAAACTGTTAGCTAAAAGTAATGAAGAAACAGCTAAAATAATTCGCTAGAAGTAATGAAGAAACAGCTGAAATAGCTAAAAGTAACGAAGAAACAAACAAAATAGTTAGAAGAAACCTTTGGAATAGTTAGATAAAAGTAACGAACAGTTGAAATAGTTAGCTAATGAAACAAGGAAACATTTAATATGGTTAGCTAAGAGAAACAAATTAACAGTTAAAATAGTTAGCTAAGAGTAATGGATAAACCCCTGCCAAGTGGGGCAAGAAAAAAAAAATTATTATGGGTCCTTGAAAAGTCAAAGTCAAGTTTTTAAATTTTGTCTGTGTAAATTTGTGGGAACCCTGTAGTTAGCTAAGAGGATTGAAGAAGCAGTTGAAATAGTTAGCTAAACATAATGAAAAACAGTTGAAATAGCGAAAAGTAATGAAAAAACTTGGTTGGTTAAAAGTAACAAACAGTTGAAATAGTTAGCTAAACATTAGCCTAAGTATTTGATGTAGTTGTCAACAAGTAAGTTTAACTCCTCCTGTGAAGTGTCCATTACTTGATGTTGGTATGTACCTGATTAATGACACAATAATTTAACACAGCTGTAGTTATGTTTCTACAGGAGAGGTTATAATTGTTGAAAATACAGTACATCAATAGGCACTTAAGTATTTTTATGTCTGCTAATAAAGTGCAGTTAAAGTGAAGTGTACTACATTTTTTTTATGTGTGACTGTTCATTTACTGTCCCTCATCGAAGGGTCACAGTGGAATAAAAAAAGACTACAAGCTTAAACCACGACTGTAAACTTTACTCTTTCAGTCAGTTGTGCAAAATGAAAATCCTCTCATGAAACTGTACGACTCACAGATAAACTTTGACTGTTGTGTCTCTGAGTTGATTAGTGGCCACAGTGAGGTTTGGAGTTTAAAGCCAACGTTTTTTAACTGAAGAGTAAGACCAGTCTTTGGATGTCAAAGCTCTGCCAGAGAGACGAAAACCCTCAACACAGACGGGAAACCCACTGAGTGATTGCACGTTCGCCCTGGGCCCAAAGTCTCTGAATTACACTCGTATTTAAAGCTGATTTGTGTTTTTTGGGAATGTTATGTTTTCTTGGCAGGATCTTGGAGCTGGCGCAGCACAAAACCTCAAAAACAGTTTGGGCCACAACTCCTTGGTGAGTAGCTGAGTCATACGAAATTTTTCCTCTTGATTAAAATGGGATTCTTTCTTACATATGTGAAAACAAACACAACTTTTGTGATACCACAAGAAGCTTCACAGTGACCTCTGTTCATTATAGTCTCGGTTTTTACAGTCTGTAAAGCTCTTCATCATTGCAGGGGTTTTGTTCCAGCTGTTACATCATATGAAATTGCATGTTTGTTCATTGATCTAGTGTGAAATTGACTCCCAGAATCCAGGAGCCTATGTGGTCAGTGTTTCCTTCCTTGAGTGCAGTTTCTTTAAGCTACATAATTAAAGACAGATGTCTGGCACGCTTTAAACGTGCGGTTAAAAAGCCGAAACAATGGGGAAATGAACAGAACGGTCACATGTGATTGGAAGTATCATTCTTTCATTTCGTAGTTGCCTGCTTGGAAAATATTTATTCTTCTTCTGCGCCAACATTGTCATCATCTCAACTCCTTATTGGAAACTTTTCATCTTTTTATTGATCAGTGGGAAGCTGAGCTGGGGCAACCAGGAGCCAATATGGCCCGTCTCCGCCTCAGCGCTCGGAGCCGTTCCAAGTGCAAGAATCCAATACCTAGCCAGGCACAAAAGAGATTTCTCAGCAAGGGAGGACCACCGGAGGTAACTGTAGCCTGTTTGCACCCTGAACATTATTGATGACTCTTATCAAAAAGGCATGAGAGGCAGGGGGGGCTGTTTGTGTTCATGCTCCAGAGGACCGTACACAGGCCTTTTATGTAGAGCTGCATCGACATATTTCAGAAAATGTTTGCAAAGCTGACGGGGAGTATCGACTTTGAAGTCTCTCCGATGCTCTTTGGCACGGAGTTGATTCAGGAAATGCAAACTGCAAAGTGATGTTCAGGACTGATGCCAGTTGCATCACGATCAGAGGTGAACACCCCTGAGAGCTGTCAGGATCAATTAGCGCACGAGGAGCTGTGATGGCAGCTCCTGAGGCTTTTATTTTGACATTGTTTGTTGTTTCCCCCCCGTCAGCTGTCACATTAAAAGCACAGTAACATGCAGTGTAATTCAATAAGAGGCCCACACAGGAAGTGCAGCTCCGAGAACAAATGACAGTAATTTACTGTAATTGAAGATGACTGCAATCACCTGCTGGTTGAGTTCATCAGAGATTTACAGTAGAGATTCAGCAGCTGTTGATTCAGGCTGCTGAATACAGACAGTTTGTTTGTATTGGCTTGTTTTGTATTGATTAGTTGAATATAAGATATAGATTGTAATAATTATGTTACTTCTGATAATTACACTGCTGTTCCGCATCTAATCACATCACTGCAGCCATGTAGTCTAGTCCATTTTGTTATTTCTAATCTGATTATCTGGCAGACTGTCTGGTCCAGCTCCACAAATTATTATACAATATTACTGCTGTAATACCTCAGTGTCATAGTGTGGCCATATGTAGGGCACGGCAGCTGTGACTTTCATTAAATACAAGACTGTAACTACTGATATTTTTCATTATGGATTAATCCGCAGATTATTTCCTCGATTAATAATTGTTTTTGTTATAATAGTGAAAAATGCCCTTGGCAGTTTCTCAACGCCCTGGCTGATGTCTTCATATGGTTTGTTCTGTTTGACCAACGGTGTAAAACCTTAAGGTACTCAGTTTGCAATGAAATTAACAGGTAGAAAAATCAGTTACTAAGGTATTTACAAATGAATTCTGTCAATCGACTTGTAGTTTCATTCATTCATTCATTTTCCTTAACTTATCCTGTTAGGGGTCGCGGGGGTGCTGGAGCCTCTCCCAGCTGACATTGGACAAGAGGCAGGGTTCACCCTGGACAGGTCGCCAGACTATCACAGGGCTGACACATAGAGACAGACAACCATTCACACTCACATTCACACTTAGAGACAATTTAGAGTCACCAATTAACCTGCATGTCTTTGGACTGTGGTAGGAAGCTGGAGCACCTGGAGGAAACCCACTCTGACACAGGGCTCCCCCACCCTGGGTTCAAACCAGGAACCCTCTTGCTGTGAGGCGACAGTGCTAACCACTGCACCACCGTGCCGCTGTAACTTCGTTTTTCAAAACCTTAAGGTACTCAGTTCGCAATGATTACAAAATAGAGAAAGCAGAAAATGAGGAAAACAGAAAGGAATCTCTTTGACAGCAGTGTCTTCAAAGCAGCGTCTCAAATACTTACTTAAAGGCTTAGTGATTTCCCCATCTGCTGCACGCTGTAGTTTTAAGCAAACATAACTCAAATGAGTAACTTTTGCATTTGTTAGGGACTATTTTCAGTCCGATTGAGTCAAAATAAACCAGACAATACTTTTTAGTCGGATAAATTCATAGTTTTCATGGGATATGTTTGATAATGACAAAAATCACCAGCCTTATCCTTAACAGTTCACTCAGGAATGACTTTGCCAAGATGACACATTCCTTAAATCCTTAAACATGATCTGTTTTCGTCCACATATTTGCTTTAAGAGAAGAACAATGAGCTGAGAATGAAACTGTCAGCCGGGAGCATTCGACCTTGCTCATGTGTCATCCCACTGTCTCGACTCAGTGTTTAACAAATTTAAATGTTTTTGTGGGTGCAGATCATTTTCCAGTCGTACCTCCGTCATCAGCCGTGCGCTGACACTCATCCATTGTTCTGTATCTCCCCTCCTCCTCCCCCCTCCCTCTGGCTCAAGACGCTCTTTTGTCTCAGACCCACAACATAACATATAATGGATGTGGTAATAGCCTCCGTTTTCCTGCAGGAAAGAGGAGGAGGAGGAGGCGAGCTTCTCCAGGAAGACCCAACATCCTTCCTCTAAGGCTTCCCAGTATGAGCAGATTGTCCGTTTGTCAACACCCAGAACCAGGAGCTCCCAGGAAGCAGGGTAAAAGCCTCATTAGACATCAGACACAGGCAG
Organism: Epinephelus moara; assembly: GCF_006386435.1. Taxonomy (NCBI): domain Eukaryota; kingdom Metazoa; phylum Chordata; class Actinopteri; order Perciformes; family Serranidae; genus Epinephelus; species Epinephelus moara. Next base: position 39,624,206 of record NC_065509.1, read on the forward strand.
TAAAGTGAAGACAAGTGCAGCTGAACCAAACAAACCCAGGTTAAACTAGTGCTGTGATGTTTGAGGTTATTTAGGAGCCCAGTGTTTGAGCTCTGAGCTCAGTAAGTGTTGGTTTTTTTTCTTGGAAATCATCACTGAAACAGCTGTTTGTTTAACTAACAAGCTAACATCTGACCTAAAATTAGAACCCTCAGTTCTCAGACACAATACAACCATATCTGCTGTGCTACTGTGAAGTTATGTTGGTGTTTTTGTTTTGGTGATTTGCAGGTCAAAAGACTTTGAAATGTTTAGATTAACTTATATTTGGTGAAAGTGAAGTTACTGTATGTACAACCGTTATTATTATATATTTTTTAAGGTCCAGTGTGCAGGATTTAGGGGGATATATTGCCAGAAATTAAAATTAAATTAAATTGGATATTTATATTTAATATTTTTAATTAATATTAAATTAATATTAATACTTTAATTGATATTTATTTAATATTTATGATATTAAGTTTATTTTATTTTGTGTATAATCACCTAAAAATAAGACTTATGATATTTTAGTTACCTTAGAAGGAACCGAGGAGCTGGACCTCGTCCATAAATCAGCATGTTTCTACAGAAGCCCAGAAAGGACAAACCAGACACTGGCTCTAGATAGGGCCATTCCCGTTTTTGGGTTGGCCTGTCCGGGATGAGAGCTTCAGAAAACACAGATTTGTTTTTGTGTGAAACTGTTTTATTTAGTTTTTTTCGTGGTTTAAATCACTAGCTCTGTTTGTTTGGAGAGGAAGAGACCTTTGCAGATAATTTGGTCCCCGGTAAAAACCTGAACGTCTGGATCTTAAGTAATCAGAGAAAAAAAAAAGGTGAGCACACTTTAGTAAGTGCGTCAAATAAATGACATGAAATTAAAAAATGAATTCTAACCGGGAGAAGTTTTAGCGGGTTGCATTCTGCAATGCTCACCACTAGATGGCACACTGTTCCTTTAACTTCACTGTAGTGGGTATACTGTACAGCAGATACTCAGCATGCTTTACCCTGGGAGCCACTTTTGCAAAATGACACGAAGCCAGGGGCCAGTTAATAACAAACAACAACAAATAACATATGAATAATTAGCCTGGACCTCTGTCTGGGAAGTGGGCAATCCTCCCCCTGACATTTTTTTGAGAAACACTCTCTGTTGGGATGCTTTTTATGCACTCTGGCACCTTATTTATATTCAAAGTACAAAAAAATTATCAGTGTGAATCACTTTATTTTCAGTGTGAACTAGAAAATGGTTAGTGGGCCTCCTGGCACACCCGTCAGCAGAATCTTGCCAGTGGGCTGTAAATTTAGTATCGCTGCTGTACAGTGTTGCAAAGTATAAACAGGATGTGCCTCATACTCAAATAGACTGAATGCTGTTGTAAGCTAGATGTATAAAAAGACATTTAAAACAAATTTTGTATTTTTCTTACAGTCCATTAAGCAATAGTAATGATTAGGTTTCTTTTCTTTTGATAGTTTTGATTTTTTTGACGTAGGAACGTTAGCTTGTTGGTCTTTGTTGTTTTACTCACTTTTCTCACAAGATGTTGTAACTGGTGTTGAAATGATTAGTTGATTAGTCTAAACTGTACATTCTGTTACACAAAACAAAGCCCATATTTTTCCGCACTTTTCTCTAAATTTTTGCTTTTGTAAGTGGAGTAATGTCGTCCTGAGGAGAGAAAGAAGTTGCACTACCTCTGTGTGTGCTGTAATCCGAGCTTTTCTGTTTCTTGTTTTGGAAGGCAGGCTGGCCACACATGCATGTTAGTGCATGCTAACGCTGATAACCTGTCCTGACCCACGGTGGCTGTAAGTGTAATACCCACCCCGCGGTTCCCCACCAAGTTATGGCACGTTCCAGGCAACCCGTAACTCGTGTTTTTACAACCTTCTACCCATGAAAGTGCACTGGAACGGCAGTCAAACCCGTTACCACCCATGAACTCGTACCAGATTGATGTACTCCCAGTTACGCTCTCTGACATCACACAGCCCTCTAAACCAATTACCTTACTCCTCTAAACAACAATGGCAGCCCCATGGATGCGGTGTTGTTGCAGGTGATACAGGGTGAGAAACAGACAAAAAATAACCCTAATGTTAACGCATTATTGGCAGCCGCTCTAACAGCTAGCTTCCAGTGCAAGAATAAATAAATACAAAATACGTTTCCAAACACAGATAACGTAAAATAAAAAGTATCATAGCATCTGTGACCTTATGCGCCGTTTCTCCTCCTCTGTTTCACTCAAATGAGCAAGGAACCAGCACCTTTGGCGATAGAAGTGATCGTGAACAAACATAAACCCTGCATGGTCTGCCATGTTGCTTTGACAGTTTGGCGTGACTTGCCTGGAACACTATGAATTCATGAGACGTGACGTGACTTGAAGTGGTGACTTACGGGCTCAGAAACTTGCCTGGAATGCAGCATTAACACTGTTATCTCCTTCAGCACAGTTGCTAGTGTTAGCACTGTTAGCCCTGCATTGCTAGCATGGCTAGCCTGCTTGCTGCCGCCATTTTGGCTCCGCCACCTCGATGTTTCCTTCTGCTGTCAGAGGTGAGAGCTGTGTGCAGGTAATCCCGTCCCAGACTCTGATTGTCGCTTATAGCACCTTTAAATGTAACTGAACTAAGCAGAGGACAGTGTTGGTCAGTACATCAATGAGTTTTTATTGTATTGATTATCTTGTCTCCGCTGACAGCAACAATTTGGAAACAAATTCATCACATTAATTCGTTTAATGTTAATGTTAGGAAATATGTTCAGTACATACACCAGCACTATGACAGAGTCTTTGAGGTTTCTGTTTTACAGATTATTTCCACATCCAGCTCCAGTAGACCTCCATGTCACTGGTTTTTTTTTTTTTTTTTTTTTTGGCAGATTTGTGTTTTTAAACTCCAAAGCTTTCCTTCTCTCTCAGGGGGGCCCTCGTACAAACCAAAGTCTAGAGTTTGATCGCAGCAGAATAAAACCTATCATAAAGTTAAATATGAGAAGTCCAAGCAGAGGCTCCGCTCCAACACTAACGTCTCCACGCTGTGTGAGGAAGCCAGCATTTGGACATCTGTTTTTTCAGTGTCAGACTGTGGGAGAGCGAGGAGCACAGACAATAGAGCTTATTGTCCAAAGTTCAGGACCCGTGGGACGCTCGCAGACAGCCGCGGAAGTCTTTTTATAAAACCTGAACGCAGCAGCAGAACATGTTGTTGGGCAAAAATACACCATTTACACAGGGTTTACAAACACAAAATGAATATTTGTTTTTGTAATTTAAATAACAGACATTGCATTGATTGATTTTTTTTAATGCCCTGCACAGTAAATAATCATCACCAGCTGTCGGAACTTAATCCTCTCATCCTGTTGCTCCAAAAAAACAACACAAAAATAAATGAATTAATAAATAAACCAGACAGAATACAAGGCAGCACATGGCAGATACAAATTAAACACTTTATAAAATGACACGTTATGTGCTGTCAGGGAATAAAAGTGCCAACTGAGTTTCAACCAATATTTGAGAAACTGAGTTAGTTAAATCTTTGCCACCGGCCACTTTATTAGGTACACCTTACTAGTACAGGGTTGGACCCCTTTTGCCTTCAGAACTGTCTTAATTCTTGATGTCATAGATTCAACTAGGTGCTGAAAACATTCCTCAGAGATTTTGGTCCATATTGACATGATGATATCACACAGCTGCTGCAGATTTGTCGGCTGCACATCCATGATGAGAATCTCCCGTTCCAGCACATCCCAAAGGTGCTCTATTGGACTGAGATCTGGTGACTGTGGAGGCCATTGGAGTACAGTGAACTCATTGTCATGTTTGAGATGATGTGAGCTTTGTGACATGGTGCGTTATCCTGCTGGAAGTAGCCATCAGAAGATGGGTACACTGTGGTCATAAAGGGATGGACACGCTCAGCAACAATACTCAGGTAGGCTGTGGTGTTTAAACCATGCTCAGTTGGTACTAAGAAAATCTCCCCCACACCATTACACCACCAGCAGCAGCCTGAAGCGTTGATACAAGGCAGGATGGATCCATGCTTCCATCTGAATGTGGTTTTTCCAATCTTCTATTGTCCAGTTTTGGTGAGAAAACCCGTGTGAATTGTAGCCTCAGTTTCCTGTTGTTAGCTGACAGGAGTGGCACCTGGTGTGGTCTTCTGCTGCTGTAGCCCATCTGCTTCAAGGTTGGACAAGGTGTTGTTGCTTCAGAGATGGTCTTCTGCACACCTTGGTTGGAACCAGTGCTTATTTGACTTCCTGTTGCCTTTCTATCATCTTGAACCAGTCTGGCCATTCTCCTCTGACCTCTGGCATCAACAAGGCATTTTCACCCAGAGAACTGCCGCTCACCTTTGTGACACGACTCTGTGATTAATATGTATATGTATATATATATATATATATACGTATATATACGTATATATACATATATATATNATATATATATATATTTTCATTTTGCTTTGATCGGATAGTGGGAGAATGAGAGCGGTCAAAGACAAGATTCTTGCAGTTTCATGGTATGCATCTTATGTAGCCACTGTGCCACGAGGACGCCCCATCTGTGGTACTCTAAATGTAAGGTGCACTTACTGTAGCTATTCTCTCAGCTGTTGTATTCAGCGACTGTCTTATTCTGGTCCTCTGTGGGATACAGTTGAAAGCTCCAGCATATGTAAATGGGCCTTTATGTTTAGAATATTTACCACAAATATGTTTAAAATGCGCTGTACAATAACACATTTTCTAGAGACAGTGCCTGCAGCTGTACGGCAGAGGGATGGTAGTTGGTTTTCAGGAAAGAGAAAAGAAACAAAAAACATAATATGATGAGAAAACTACTACTTTAAGAAGAAAACATTCATTCATGTCAGAAAACTGCTTGAAGACTGTCAGTATGAATCCTGCAGGCTGTATACAGTATATAAACATGTACACATGCACATACTGTACAAACTCATCCAGTCCATGTACATTCAGTATTTATGTCTGTACACTAACTGTGTAGTGTACAACCTACAGACACTTTAATTATACGTAAACTTTTTATTTTTATGCCTCTGTTCCATTGATAGCTGTGGCTGGAGACATTATGTTTTCAGGTTATCCGTCCGTCCCTCTGTCCTATTCTCGTGAATTTCATATCTCAAGAATGCCTTTAAGAGAATTTCTTCAAATTTGGCAGAAACATCCACTTTGAGTAAAAGATGACCTGATCAGAATTTTGGGACCATAGGTCACTGTGAGCTTGCATCAGTTTCATACTCGTGAACATGATATTTCAAGAGCACCTTAAGGGGAATTTCTTCAAATTTGGCACAAACATCCCCAAAGACTCAACTATGAACTGATTAGAACTTGGTGGTCAAAGGTCACAGTTACCCCAACTTCGTCTGACTCATTCTTGTGAATGCGATTTTTCAATAACGCCTTGAGGAAATTTGTCAAAATTTGGCACAAATGTCCATTTGGGTTCATATTGAACTGATTAGATTTTGGTGGTCCAAGTTCATGGTCACTGTGACTTTGCATCCATCTCATTCTTGTTAACGCAATATCTTAAGAAGGCCTTGAGGGAATTTCTTCAAATTTGGCACAAACATCCACCTGGACTCAACAATGAAGTGATTGGAATCAGGTAGTCAAAGATGAAGGTTACTGTGACGTCATCTGACTCCGATTCTCGTGAACGCAATACCTTGAGCAGATTGCAGAAATTTCTCCAATGGGAACAAACATCTACTTGGACTCAACACTGAACAGATTAGATTTTGGTGGTTGTAGGTTAAAGGTTAGGGTCACTGTGACCTTGCATCCATCTTATTCTCGTGAAAACGATATCTCAGGAACACTGAGAGAATTTCTCCAAATTTGGCACAAACATCCACTTGGACTCAACTATGAACTGATTCGACTTTTGTGGTCCGAGTTCAATGTCATTGTGACCTTGCATCCGTCTCATTCTTGTGAACACAATATCGTAAAAAGGCCTTGAGGGAATTTCTTCAAATTCGGCTCAAGCGTCCAACTGGACTCAACAATGAACTGATTAGAATCTGGTGGTCAAAGATGAAGGTTACTGTGACGTCGTCCGACTCATTCTCGTGAACCTGATACCTCAGGAGCACATTGCGGGAATTTCTCCAATGGGAACAAACATCTACTTGGACTCAATAATGAGCTGATTAGACTTTGGTGGTCGTAGGTTAAAGGTCAGGGTCGCTGTGACCTTGCATCCATCTTATGCTTGTAAAAACGATATCTCAAAACACCTTGAGAGAATTTCTTAAAATATGGCACAAACATCCACTTTGACTGAATTGTAGATCAAAGGTCAAAGGTCACTGTGGCCTCACAAAACATGTTTTGAGCCACAACTCAAGAATTCCTGGCTAATTATGACAAAAGTTCACAGAAATGTCTAACAGGATAAAATGATGAAGTGATGACATTTCATATCTAAAAGGTCAAAGGTCAGCTTCACTTTGACATCATAATGTTCTGCATGAACTCTTTTCTGATAATTATTCAACGTCATATCTCGGGAACAGAAGGGGAGACATTTGGTCAGATACTGAATTGGTGACACTAATCTTGGGTGTCCACCTTATTTGCCCACCCATTTATATAAACCCATATTCTTTCACATACTTGTGAACATAATGGTCCTGTCTGTCTTGTATTTTTATCCACCGTGCTTTGTTGGACTTGTTCCCAGCTGTTTATTTACAGTATGTGTAAGTACGTTGAGGGAAATACAGAAACAACGGTTAAATTCCTTGCATGTGTACACATATTATCAATAAAAGTGACTCTGATTCTTAAATACAGCTCAGTTAGGAAACTTGACTTTTCCGATGTCTCTCTGCAGGTCCCACATGCCTCCTCACACACCTCAGTGTGAGAATAACTGTCCCATTTGGCACGTTGATCCCAGCGTGAAAGCTGCTGTGATCACACCGCGACTGCTGCAGCTCTCCAACCCCAAACTGAACCATCCAGATTTCCAGAGCAACAGAGAGGTGAGATCCTACAGCACTTACAGACTGAGTAAACCCTACAGGCAGTGTGTTAATAGAGAAAGTCATCTGACAGGTTGCATCAGCGTTGTTGTACTGATTAAATAGATTTTAAATGGACTCCAACAGAGAAGATTTTTGACCCTGTCAGTTTGTGTTACTGTTAAAAGCTTCTCTCCTCCAGTTTTCAACAATCAGTGAGGGCTGTTCAGTTGCAGTCACTGGATTCACAGGATATTTGCATGAATGTAATGAAGTATCTTTATTTTCAGTTATTAAATTCATAGGATTATCTGAAAACACATTCTCCTCTCAGTTCTCCTCAAATTAGAATTACAGAAAAAGCAGTTTATATTGCAGTACATATTGATATTATGATAAAAAAATATATATATATATACTGTAGTAGAGAATGAATCACGTAGCGTATGTCAGGAATGATGAGGATTTGAAATAGGATTTTTGTTGTAGTAGTTGTCTAAAAACTGAGCTGGGCAGCTGATAGTAACAAATCTAAACCTCCCTCGGCCAGTTTTTCTTCAACTGATGGCTTAGGACCAAGTCATCTCAATAGATCTTAACCACAAAGTGGTATGAAGTCTGAATTCCCTCCGTCTGTCTGTGCGCCACAGAGCGTTGAATCCGTGGTCTCCTTTGCTTCCAAGACGGCTCGAATCTCTCAGCGACTGGTCCAGCTGTCACTGCCCAGACTGAAGCAGAGCAGCATCTGCCTGGAGCTCGGACACCCGGTGGAATCAATCTGGACTGTAAGAACACCTACTGATAAATCATCTCAGTGTTTATTGGTACAGTTTGTTTTAAAAGCTCCTGAACAGTGTAGAACTCAAGATCAAGTCGTTCTTTAACTCTTTTCCAATCACTGTCATCAGCCAAATGTGAGTTTGACGCATCGTCCGCTTACACGCCATGCCAGACTTTTATTGGCTATATGTCCTTATGATCTGTGGTTTTGCACTCTGGCTCTTATTTTGACAGATGAAACATTTAACGATGAACAGAAAAATGTGTAATGACCAAAGATCCTTTGGTTGAATTTGAACATAATTAACATCTTTTAAGACATGCTTTCTGGGGTGGTAGTTTCCTAAATTCTCTGTGGAATAGCTGTCAGTGCTAAAACTTTGACAACAGGTCTGTTCCTCTAAAATCAGGTTTCAAAGGCGGCGAGGAGAGCCACAGCGAGTGTTCGTGTTGAAATGCTCGCAACACCAAAACAGCTTTCCAAGGACTACATCCCTCCACGAGAACCAGAGTGGAGCCGGAGAGACGTCCTGTTTTTCTGAACTTCCATCAACATCACAACCAAGTCAGTCCTTTTGTAGTTTGTGAAGATAATTCAGTGTCAGACTAAACCAGCAAAACTTAGATCTTGATTTTTATAAATGATTAAGACAGTAATGATGGTTGTAGACATTAAGCTTCTTCTTTTGCTCCACCAGCCATCAGTGTTTGGAGAGTTACTGTCAAAACATGTTCCTCTATAGATTACTGAATACATGCCCTAAAATATTAACAAGGTAATGTGCTAAAATTGTCTTGATGAGCTCATTTGTCTGGTGCGTATACACTCACTGGCCACTTTATTAGGTACACCTGTTCAACTGCTTGTTGACGCAAATAGCTATTCGAAGTTCAAACTGAGCATCAGAATGATGAAGAAAGGTGATTTAAGTGACTTTGAATGTAGCATGGTTGTTGGTGCCAATAGTTGGTGGAGTATTTCAGAAACCATCACAACCATCTCTAGGGTTTACAGAGGATGGTCCCAAAAAGAGAAAATATCCAGTGAGCCAAAATGCCTTGTTGATGCCAGAGGTCAGAGGAGAATGGCCAGACTGGTTCAAGATGATAGAAAGGCAACAGGAAGTCAAATAAGCACTGGTTCCAACCAAGGTGTGCAGAAGACCATCTCTGAAGCAACAACACCTTGTCCAACCTTGAAGCAGATGGGCTACAGCAGCAGAAGACCACACCAGGTGCCACTCCTGTCAGCTAACAACAGGAAACTGAGGCTACAATTCACACGGGTTTTCTCACCAAAACTGGACAATAGAAGATTGGAAAAACCACATTCAGATGGAAGCATGGATCCATCCTGCCTTGTATCAACGCTTCAGGCTGCTGCTGGTGGTGTAATGGTGTGGGGGAGATTTTCTTAGTACCAACTGAGCATGGTTTAAACACCACAGCCTACCTGAGTATTGTTGCTGAGCGTGTCCATCCCTTTATGACCACAGTGTACCCATCTTCTGATGGCTACTTCCAGCAGGATAACGCACCATGTCACAAAGCTCACATCATCTCAAACATGACAATGAGTTCACTGTACTCCAATGGCCTCCACAGTCACCAGATCTCAGTCCAATAGAGCACCTTTGGGATGTGCTGGAACGGGAGATTCTCATCATGGATGTGCAGCCGACAAATCTGCAGCAACTGTGTGATGTCATCATGTCAATATGGACCAACATCTCTGAGGAATGTTTCCAGCACCTTGCTGAATCTATGACACCAAGAATTAAGGCAGTTCTGAAGGCAAAATGGATCCAACCTGGTCCAGTACCAAAAATGGAAATATGTGCCTCATGTGAAATTTACACCATGTCCTAATAGGAAGCGAGCGGCGCCCTCTGTTAACACTGAATGCATTAAATATGCACTTCTGTTACATCATGTAAACAAATCACATAGGCCCAGCAGCTGTGCGCTTAACTGGAGATGTAACCACTTAAAAGATGGGCGACAAACAAAAAACACGTTTTATATTGTGATATTTACTGGAAATAACAGACGATATAGCCAATGGCAGGCAGGTTATTATTAGTGATGATCATTTACCAGAAACTTTCAGCTCCCCGGTGATCTACCTCCAGCCAGCTGCCACCTTATTTAGGTTTTTGTTTTTAAATGATGTGTAGATAATACTTCACTTCAAATTCGTAAATCAGCTATTCCTCGTCTACTGCGGAGCTTTGACTGTTTTTTTTTTCTCTGTTCTTGAAGGCATCACAGGAGCGCAGTGGCTCGGAGCAGTTGGGCTGAGTGCTCCTGGGGAATAAAAGCTCTCCAGTTGGACTCACCTCTTTCCACTCACCTCCTCCGGCGTCGGCACACTTTGGCCTTTGTTTGGTTTTCATTTGCTTTCACTTTACAAAATCTTACACTTCACCCTGTTCACTCACATCTACATCACTGACTCACCTTTGTCACAACAATAATAATAAATTGACTCGTTCTTGGACAAGTGGACATTCGAGGAACTGCAGTTTTTGGCACTTCCACATTGGCTTTGTTTTTCACCCCTAGACACTGGTGCTTGGGTGGGAATGAAATGTGTAAAAATTATGTGCAGGCAAAATGAAAACAACACCAGTGCAAAGCGATGTGGATTTTTTGTTATGGTGGACGCACGATTTAAGTATAAAGAGCAAGAAAGTTTGTGTAGGGCGAGCAGGTCAAACAAACATGGACTTTAAACCAGTAGTCCCATGTGTTTGTGTCCCATGTGAAACCAAAAGTCAACCACGCAAAGGAAAATTTTTGTCACTTGTGCCCATACGTAGTTTTTTCAACCGAAACCCTGACAAAATATTTTTTGTTCTCTAAACTGTTTCCAAACATTAATGTTAAGGGCGGCAATAGCTCTGCTGTAGCTGTTGCATTCAGTTAGGACACTTTGTTAATGTAAATAAAACAAAAACAAAGAAAGTAATCTCTTCCAGTAATCTATTTTCAAACACAGTAACTGTATTCAGATTATCTGTTGGCGAGCAGTGATGCACTAAAACACCAAAAAATGCCAAAAAGGAAAAGTCAAAAGTCGATAAAAATGAGCAAACACAGCAGAATTTACTAACAGGATTTAAATGGTGGCATGAAAATAAACTTAAGCAAATGAATATTAGTAAATCTGCCATTAGTTTAATATGTTAAAATTCCAAACTTGAGACGTCTGGAGAGGAAACGTGAGTGAGAACAACCCAGCAGCATCTGTTTCTTTTCAGTTCTGTTGGGTCGTCTGTTGATATCGTTACCATGTGTATAAAAGCTTGAACAAAAATTTTTGGAGTGGATGTTAGGCAATGAAAGATTGAGGGTTTATATGTCAGAGCTTTTGAAAAAATCAGAGCATAGGAGATGAATAATGTTTGGAATTAAAACATGTCTGTCTAAGATCTGCAGCTTTTGTCTGAGCCTCAGTTTGATACTGAGATCCACGGGGTTTTTCCTCAGCAGCTGAGCTGGACTCTGCATTTATATCACAAACATGTGTCTAAGAATCTTTGCACACACAGTGGCGATTCACTGACTTTTATTTTGTAGGTATTTTCGCCTTTAAGGAGTAATTTTCTGAACTGCAGTGACATTATGCTTTCTTTGTCAGTTCCACCACTTCCTCTGCCTCTTTCTGAAGTGTTTGATTTGGGACAGATGTGTGTCTGCCATGTGTATTTGATATTTTATACAGAGTCACTCCAGACCACTGTGTGCAGTCTGAGTGTGAGAAAACTTCACCAAAGCCTTCAGAAGCTCCCCTTTCCCCTTTAGAGGTCACGACTTGTTAAAAATACCACAATCTGGCTACAGTTTAGGTCACAAAGGGTGCTGGGGTTTCGGTTTGGAAAATTCACTGTAATCCCACTTACACTTGTGTCAGTGAGCATTACGTAAAAAATAGTCACAGTTGATGTGTTCAGAGGAGACCTTGTGCTGTAATTTGATTTGGAGCGCTGCAGGCGGTGGCAGCCAGCGTGGACTTTAGATCAGTGCAGGTTTGTGGCTTGGCCCGACTCGGCACGGCGAGACATCAAAGGAGATTGAACCTGTGTCCCGCTGGGAAGCTAATCTGGGATTAGCCTGCTGTGATCGTGACCTGGGAGCACAAGGTAATGAGGAGGAGATGGGGACAAGTGCTTTAAAAAAAGAGGCTGAGTTTAGCTGGGGCTGCCCCCCGACTAAGAATTTTCATAGTCGACCAACAGTCATCATTTAGAGCCATTAGTCGACTAGTCGCCCACATGTTTACGATATTAATTTAATTATTAAATGATATATTTTGGTGGTTTGAGTTGAAGGTGTGAGAAAGAATAGTATCAGTAACATTGTTAACACTGTGCTACATTACAGAGAAATACAAAACCGTACTAATGAACCTTCATTAATATAGGCCTATATTTTATCTACAAGTGCACGTCACACACTGAGCGAGCCGCCTGTTAATGACGCTGTGGGCTAATGGGCATGTAGCTACTTCCATGTTTCAGATGATACGTCGTGTTTGTAGTCGACCAATGAAGATGAGTTTACATATCACCTTGGGTTCGTCCTTCACCTTCTCAAAATGATCCCACACTTTGGATTTCCTGCCCGACATGTTATTAACTAGCCTGTGGAATAACCGCAGGTACCAGCCCTGGAAATTAACCTGACTCCTGTCTGACTGCTGAGCGTGGACACTTCCTGTGTCTGTCCAAATTAAAGTTCTACATGGTCCAGTCGTATAGGTTTGGATTTATTCTGACAAGGCGCAGCTCCTAATAGAGGCTTCGCGTTTTTGTGTTTGTTTTTCTGCGACTAAGCAACCAATGAAATCTGGTCGACTAATGTTTGCTCAACTATCAGGGAGCAGCCCTAGTTTTAGCCAAACAAACATTTCTCAGAGGTTAAAATTTGGTTGAGTCTAACCTTCAGTAACCAGGTGGAGCTAAAGCCTTATTTAATAGGTCAACAGTTTTGTTTACAGTCGGTGTTTGTCACCAAAACACATTGTGTGTGTGTTTGTGTCTGCTGAGCAAACCCACTGACACAAAAAGGGGACCCACTTATCAAAACATTGCTCTGTGGCATCACTAGTGGTCAAAAACTCCACAGTGTATCTTTAAGGGCAAGTCTGATCAGCATTTTTTTGTTGATGCTGCTTTTGTTTTTTCCCAACCAAATGTTTCACTCCTGTGTCAGAGAAAACAAGAATGAATGTTGTCATTCCTGACAGTATCATGAAATACAGTCTCAAAATTCACCAGAAAACTGAACACCTTTCTGACAGCAGGGGTTTCATAAACATTGTATTATTTTGCGGGGCTGTCGTTTTGCATTTTGGTGGACAGACTTTTCTGTTATTTTGTAATGCTTAAAGAATTATTTATGAATTTACGCATTACTTATTCAGCAATTCTTTGATAATTGACTCTTCGCTAAGTCCCGGCCCCTGATGCAGACTGGCCAATCATAAGTCTACTAAGAAATCTGGACCCTGTGGCTGAACCAGTTGGGAACCACTGAATTTCAGTATAGATAATCTCTGAGAAGGCTCTGTTGCAAACAGTAAATATTGATTTATAATTATTTAAAGCTTATCTATGTCTTTGCAGTCAGTGGTTAGGTTCACTGCTGTCAAATGTTCTGTGCCACCAGCCTCTCACAGGATGTGTGTGTACAGTCAGCCCACACCTTCTGCTAAACACAGGAAGTGGTTAAAACAAGACATTCTCATGCCATTGCCCTGCTCTGTCAGATAATAATACAGGCACTTAGCCTAGGAGTGTAAGGTTATTCCTGTGTTGATACATTCCTGCTTCCCACCTGAATAAAATAAATAATATTTATCAGTTAAATCTTTAGGAACAGTCCGCTATGTGAAGAAAATAAACTCAAACCTGCTCTCCTAAAATTACTGCAGATCATAACGTGAGCCCAGTTATGATCCATCTCATTAAGCTTCCTTATAAATAGTTTTTGAGAGTCTATCTGTCTCTATTTTTTAGATGGCATGCTGTTACTCTGCAAACAACCGTGTCAGGGTGGAGTTACAGGAACTCTCTCCAAACAAAAACCTCTTTGGTAAATATTCCCTGAGCTGTGAGAAACTGGCAGCAGCAGCACTCTGTCTGTGCTGCTGTGGTTTTGAATCAGAACCAGTTGGACCAATACGTGTGCTGGACTGGACTCCACTCTGCAAACTCAGTGTTTACTTAATTAATCACCACTTATGCTGCATGAGATCAGGTACATCCATATGGTGTTATTTTGGTTTATTCAGGATGAAGTGATGTGTGGAAAATGAGTATCGTAAAGATGTAGACTTTTCAGGAGGGAAGGAAAGCAGCATGTTAGAGTTTGTATAAAGGTGTTTGAAAGAGTTTCATAAGTCCCAGGATGGTCAAATTCTATTTTGGAAGTATTTCAGAGGATGTCATAATTTGTCTGAGGGTTCTTGACGTTGTTGCTCAATACAACAGATTTTCATATTCTTCGACTACAGTGTGAATTTTACGTTGAATGTTGCTTAATGCTGACTGGCTAATTTTGGCGTGAGATGGATGTTCTCTGGTTGTGTTAAAATAAAAAAACATATTGTAAAGACACTCCCTCATTGTTCTTCACACTCTAAATTTCCTGCCACATGTTAGTGTTTTAAAAGTGTAGTTATTAATAGCACGTGTAAACATTGCATGCTTGATGGGTTCAACATGCAAATGTATCGAGCTTGACATCCTGTTGAATTCAATTAAAGCCTCCTGGTGTTGTGCCCAAGAAACTAGTAGTTGGTATTTTATTTGTGCTCAGGAATCTATAAAGAACCATGAAAAGATTTTTCCTTAATGGGCCAGTGATAGTACAAAAGTAAAAGACCAATAACTGTGGAAATGTTAGATCACTTCTTATTCTCAATATGTGCACACATGCAAACACTTCATTGCATGAAGAACTTGGAAAGATAATACATAAGATAATGTCTTAACATAGCATATCACAAAAATGTAATGAAAAAAAAAGCATTGGTTTAGTTTGCCATTAAAAAATGATTAAAAAGAAATGTCCATACAGTATGCCACAACAAGGTTAATTAAATATGTTATAATATAGTGTGTCAAAAAAAGTAAAAGAAAAAGTCCTATTACTGTCTAGTAAAGGATTTTTTTAAAAAAAAGGGGTAATAAAAATATCATGATATATCATATCATGTCGCTCAAAAGTGATCAAAAAAATGTCATAGTATAGTATGTC
>NC_065509.1:39639810-39724871 GCF_006386435.1 Epinephelus moara
GGAAAAGATACTTTGTGTTATCTGTTGACTTGTCCTGTGTGTGGCTCAATCATATCCTGGCTCCCTACATTGGCACTCAGTCATCAAAAATCTGAGACATCCAGCATTAAGTGGAACAAAAAGTCAGGTTGCACAAAGTGACGCAAACTGAGCCTGGCAGCTTCTAAATGGCAGATTCCTCACAGCTCTGCTGAATCCTCTTAGCAACAGACAAAACCAGACTCCATTCAAATGCTGCACACACTCTCATCGGCTCTTATGGCACGCCATCACACACTCGGATCATCCTTTCACCGGAATGACTGGAGGACAGAGACAGAGCTGAAGCACATGTTCTCTGTCGTACATGATCAGTGCAGAAGAGCAAGAACATTTTGTTGCAGCATCAGGGCTTCATGACCTCTGACAGTAAGATCAGTAATCAACCTGATTGGGTTCATTACACTTTTAGTTTTAGTTAGTTGCTTCGATGCATAGGCTGTATATTAAAAAAAAGGCAAAATAATCAAAAATAATGTTTTATCTCATTCATGTAATCCTCTGTCTTATTCAAGCAGCACATTTTGTGTAATCATGTACAAGAGCATAAGAGCACAAAAGCTTAATATTGCCGCTGGTAAAGGTGGAGCTCATTTTAAATGTTTAATATACTGCTGGGTCGTTTAATCCATAAGTATACATCATCATCACTTATGATGGACGTTTCCAGGCATATTTTAGGATGACTCAGGGGCAGTATGACAACCTGCTGTCTATCATCGGGCCGTATAGAGTGCCGAAGTCACGCCCCTTCCGGTGAAGTTCATGGGACCTTAGATCGGAAAAAATATGAATGGCAGTGAATGAGGAGAGAAATATTATCTTTTGGTCCCGTTTGAGTTGTGACATGAAATCCAAATNCCTCCTGTGTACTCTTGAGTCTTTCTAATTAAAAAGCTTATATCTCAACAGTTTTACCACAAAGTATGACTTTCTTGAGCTTAAAATTTATGTTTTAAATTCATTAACAACATATTTAGATTTCATGTCGCAACTCAAACGGGAACAAAAGATAATATTGCTCTCACCATTCAGTGCCATTCATGTTTTTTCCGATCTAAGGTCCCATGAGCTCCACCGGAACGGGCGTGACTTCGGCACTCTATAGCTCTGGGTATCCAGCAACCACAAGCTTTTTTCATTTTTTCAGTTTCAGACATTTTTGGCTCAGCACCTGCATGATTTTGTTTGTGGATGTGCGTGCTTTTTCATTGCTATCCAGCAACCACTATCACCAGCGCTTTGGCAAAAACGCCAGGTGTCTAGAGCACAGAAACACGAGGCGCATCACAACACAAAAATCTCGAGCAAAAAGCTTCATTCTCATTAAAAACAGTTACAAAAAGCCGTCTCCAGCTGCTTAAACACTTTCTGTGTGATCGAGGCCTTACAGAGGTCCACGCTAACCCCCCACTGTCGTCAAATGCTGGCAGCGCCCCTGGTGTGAACATACCATAAAAAAATATGCTTGTTTTCCAACTGAATAGGGGAAAACACCCTCAGGCACAGGAAACAGACAGTGTGTGTGTGTGTGTGTGTTCTGTATTTCTATACATACGAGGTCTCAAATGTCCTCATAAGCACATAAAAAACACTCAGAGTGAGAAGAGGTGAACGTGTTTACTGTTAAAATTAAGTTATAATTTGGTACAAAGAAAATGTGAATATCAGAGTTAATGTGTCTCTACTGTATGAATGTGTGTGTATGTGTGTGTGAGGCACATGCCAGTGTAAACACTCTGTCAAAACAGGCTGTTAAAAAGCAGCCGTGTGTTTTATGAGCAGTTGCACTACCTGTTGGGTCGGTGTTGGTTTCTGTCAAGCTCATTGTGCAGACAGTTCCCACAATCAGAGCGTTTTCACTCCAGGCTCTTTGGCAGGAAACCTCATCCCCTCTCTCCCCCGCGCCCCGTCAGTCTCTTCACACACACAGTTCAGGATTTGTTTTCTGTCCTGTAAAATGAGAAACTGTAGCCCTTCCCGGTCCACTTTATCAGCCTGGTTGTCTGATTTCAGGACATTTTCATTCCCCTACAAAAAATATCTAACACTGCTTTAATCAAACATCATTATCTGGATGTATCGGCCTGAATGAATTCATTCTCAGAGTGGAATGATTTTGTCAAACTACCTCAGACTTCTCTTAGCCTAGGTTCATTTATTCCTGCTGATAAGAATTTATTTTACCTCTCAAGTAAAAAAGAAACTGCCCTTTGTATTTTCTCTTCTTTGATGTTTTTTTGGCAGCCCAAAAAAGAAGTGAGGGCTTCTTTGTTTCTAAAGGACTGAGAGCAAAACCTGACCTTTTAGATAAAATATCAAACTCCACTGTAGCTGCCTGAAACATCTCTAAATCACACCATGTCTCTTGCATGCCTCTGCAAAGGCTGAGAAATCCTCTATGTTTCGGTCTAGTTATGTAAAAGGTTTTGTTTGGTTTTTCTTTTATGCCCCTTTGGACCTGATCAGCATCAAAATACCAAAGGTAAGTGAAATATTGGATTGATTAACAGAACAGCAGCAAAGTGATTTTCTGTTCATGAATTATTGAATCGACCAATCGTTTCAGCTCTGTAGTGTTTCAGTGGATTATCTCAGGGATACAGATCTGACATGCACACAGCAGTTATTACAGGCTACTAAATTTCTTTTTCATATTTGTTAATTTCTATTTGGAGCCTTGATGTTTCAGGATGAGGATCCTATATTATTGGTTAGAATAGTAAATGTCGGTAAATGTTACTTTTTATCTTAAAGTACTCTGGGTAGTTAGATTACTTTAAAGGGGGAAAATACCCCTGCGACCGTGTGCGACTGACGATGCACTAGTACGCACTTACAGCAATTTAGAGTCACCAATTAACCTGCATGTCTTTGGACTGTGGGAGGAAGCTGGAGCACCTGGAGGAAACCCACACTGACACGAGGAGAACATGCAAACTCCACACAGAAGGGCTCCCCCACCCTGGGTTCAAACCAGTAAACCTTTTGCTAGCCAGCTATTCAGGTTTGTTCAGGTTTTAGGGGCATTCTTTGGGCATGTACACCACACATTCAGAATATGCACCTAAACTGGTGTTTTTACTTCAGTTTGCGACACACGGCCTCGTCTGTTTACATTCAGCTCTGTGCACTGTCATGGATACGTTATACACAAACCAGTTCGTCAATAGTTTGCAAGGCTTAGTAAAGATGCATGCCTGAGAGAAAAACCTATATTTCTGGTCAGAGGGAGGAGCACACCTAGTTTTAAACATTATGAAAGACTTGGATATCAACAGGTTTTTGAATGTAAGAGTCACTTAAGCACATAATAATATTTAGTAATAATGTCTGCGTTGATATGACATATCATAAAGGTTCTGACATTATTTAAGTTTGTACAACAGTGTCTGTATACTTTGAATAGTGTATAGCAGTGGACTATGCTAAGGTTATAATTATATTTACTTTAGTCTGACTTACATAGACAGCTCAGTAATTGAAAAACAAGTACGACAAAGAAATTTACTTAAATTGGCTGAAAACACTTTGTGACTAAACTCTGCTGAAACACGTCCAATCTCGTTCTCGACAGAAAGAAAAATATAGATTTTTTTTAGCTCAAACTGGCCGCTGAGATCACATCCTTCTCACAAAGAGTGATCACAGGGAAAAACGGGACAATGAAATGACATCACCTGTCATTTGTTTAGCCCATGATGCCATTCAGCTCAGTCGGCTCAAATGTCCACCGCCCTCCTCCTCCCTCTACTACTGGACGTGTTCCAGTTTTGTCCCTGGAAGTTCCTGGATAGCGGCAGCTGATTCCAGCAGCATCTATTGTGATGCCAGCGTTTCCTTACATCTTTTATAGTCCTGCGAGCAGCTTAGCGTCCAGCTCCGCTCCCCGCTGACAGACATACATGTAAACAAAGGCTGGAAACAAAGGCACACTGTCCCCGATGGCCCCCTACTCTTTCTATACCATTGTATACCTCAGCTTCCTCAGTGAGTTTGGACCCCAGACGTAGAGAAGCCGCAAAGCACACTCAAGTCATTTTAACTTATGATAACAATATGTTTATTTCTGTAAACACGGCGGTTATATTGGCAACAACACACAAACACCTTCACATTCCGTACAGCAAGTTAAAATAGCTTCATAGATTTAAAAAAATAAAGTAAGAATGACACGTGGAGAGGGGAAGTGTATGGGGAGGAGGTGGTAGGGTCAGTTTGTTCAGGAGAAACAAGGTCAGCGCAGAGCTTCAGGCATCCAGCAGATTCTTATTCAGGCCAGGTCCAACACTGATCCCAGTTCAGCCGGAAGTCCCTCCGCCTGCCTCCACTGTGAGTAACGTTGGTGGAACCATTTCTGGAGGACAAAGAGTAAACAAAAAGGAAATTACAAACACACCCATGGGAGGTGTAAGCAACAGGTGACAGGAGGTTTTGTTTAGAAACAAACTGATGCAGAGCCTGAAATACGAGCACAATGAGGTAATTGGTCCGGCTGACAGCATACAGTCATGACATGAATATTCCTGAGAAGGTGGAGTTACTGTAGTGTCAAGAATGATTTTAACAAAACATGGAGTTCTCCAGATTCACTACTAACATGTTTTCATCTTCAGGCCACTGGTGGCCTACATATCCTACACAACAACCTTTTAACAGTCACTGAGATCTCAGATGTGTTATCATGTTAGACACACTAGACACTGAAACAACTATAGTAGACCTGTTTATGTGCAGCCTAAAGACCTGTGAAATGTTTCAATTGGTGTCTGTTACAGTTTGTTTTGAGGTAACTTGAACATTACAGCCCCATTAATCACCAGCCTATTGTCTTGTTCATAATAGTAGTACTACAACTGGGTGTTTTCATGTGGTGAATAAGCTGCCATTACACTGCTTGGATAAAGGAATACTTTAATATGAGAGTGGGAGGAAAAGAGATGTCAATCTCATGTCTCTGCACTATGAAGCTGCAGTCAGAACATGTTAACCTAGCTTCGCATAAAAATTATTAGGCCACGATGGGGAAACAGCTATATCAAATCGGACTGTCTGACACAAAATGTACTACTTAAAATGCTGTATGTTTAATACATACACAAAGCTGCTAAACGTGGAACTCACAAATTAACATACTATTAAGATCATGTTAACATGGCTAAAGTTAGCCTAAACAGCTGTTTAACATACGCTAACATTTAGCTTGTGACATTTTACTTATAGTATCCAAATATTAGCATGTTTACATCCATGTAAACATAGTCGCTGAATTTAACATACTGGAATTTGGACATCTAGCATGTAACATTTAGCATGCTATTGTCTGTGAGTTAACATATTTACAAAACAGTAATGTAATATGATGCACATTAGCTTCTTATCATGTTGATGGAATGACAACATGCTAATGTTGGAACATTAATGTGCTATTAACACCTGGAGCATACACTAACATGCGCTAACATTTAGGATGCAACATTTTAAATTTTAGCAACCAAACGTCAGCATGTTAACATCCATGTAAAAAAGCAATTGAATTTAACATACTGTAATGTGGACATTTAGCATGTATCATTTAGCACACTGTCGTTTGTGTGTTAGCATATTAGAAGTAAATGTAATATGTTGCTCGTTAGCTTCTCATCATACTAGCAGTAGCTTATTCATGTCCCTACAGTTGGAACACTAACTGTACACTAACATTTAAGATGCAACATTTTAAATTTTGGCTTCCAAGCATTAGCATGGTGTGTAATCCATGCAGCCACTGAGTTTAACATACTGGAATTCGAATTTGTTTGTTAGCATATTAACAGTAGCTAACTGTAATAAATTGCTCGTTAGCTTCTTATCATTCTAGCATTAGCTTATAAGTGTGCCTACAGTTGCTAATGTTTAGCATAAAAATAGGTCTACATTTAGAACGTTAACATGCTAATGTTTAGCAAATTAATGTGTCTACAGTTGATGTGTTAACATGCAAATGATTAGCATGTAACATTATGTAACACTTGTAGGGTATATCATAGTTTTATGTTATCATACAGAGTGCACATGTGAATATGTGAAAAGGATAACAGGATTGCAAAAAGTCATGTTTTTGGCATCTAAAACAGCAAATTAACGCAGAATTAAGGTTTTAGTCAGGATTAAATCATAAAAAGGTCTCAGGATGGTGAAAATAATTTTGGATCATGGATCTTCATACCAGCTGTTTTTGTTTTTCTGTGGCCACAGTACGATCATCAATAAAAAAAACTCCAAATATAAAATCTTTAATTAAAAGTGAGTCATTTACTGCAGCTATGTTTCCTTTCTGACTTCAATTAACTTCATAATGACATTACAGTCACATTTCTTGGTGCCTGTAAGTGTGGTCACTGACTCATACACACAGCAGTGACCCTGAGGCTAAGTTGTATTAGAGAAACCACAAAAGGCCAATGTTTCCATCCAGTTTTTACAGACTGCTCCACCAGTAACTGCTCCACTGAAACTCCGACCAGATGATGACTGCGCCGAGTGCCTCGACACACACCCGTGACCCGGCACATAGCTGCCTTGTGGTTCATGTTGTCAAGGGATTCACAACAACGCTGACATCATCTTGATAAGGCAGAGGGGAAAGGGAGGGATTTGGGACGACAGCCTTAAGACACGAGACCCTGGCGGGCTTTGTGAGACATACGCCTGGCAGGAGGGACGGTTTCCACATTTCGTACTGAAAGCACATGAGTTTCTCATTCGGAGTCATCTGGGTTTGTGCTTAAGACAAAATCAATTTGAGCACTGCTTCTCTGAACAGTTCATCTGTGTTTTGGGATTTCATATTCGTGTAGCTCATTTCTATGATGCAAGACATAAATCTGGGGGGAAAAGTTACTACAGTTTATCAATAGATATTTCTCAACTAAAGAAGATCCAGTCTACAAAGGTTTAGTTTTTCAAAACCTCATTTTCTCTACAAGGTTTTGAATTTAAGTCAGTTTTGTACTTTGTTGTGTTTGTGGTCCTTTTTCTAAGTGCAAAAGATCTTTGAACGTCTTGTAAAAGCATTACACACATACCATTTCAGAACAATAGTGAGATTTATAATCCTGCTGACCCATACAATGGTACTTATGTCAGTTTTTCCAATTGACTAGCACTGGATTACATAATGAGGTCTAACTTCAAACTTGACTCTACCTTTACTGACTGCAGCGCTGAAAACAAATAAAACGGTCTATGAAAGGAGTTCAAACATGCCGCACAGAGGCTGAAGCACATTGTAAATGCTGTTAATGTGAAACGGGGAGTGGTAGCCAGGGTGTGTTTTCTTCAGCTAAACCTTCTCCAATGAGAGCTTTGTTAACACTCGACAGGGGGGGTGCAGAGGGAAGAAAAAGAGAGCCAGAAAAAATAACACCACATCAGCTGGAAATGAAGTCAGGTCTTTTGATGAGGGGCCAGACCTTTACCTCACCCTGGACCAGGCTTCCCCTGTCAGGTTGGCCCGGCACCTCCCACCTTTGTATACGATGAATGGAAACAGTCACTAACACTGGAAGAGGAATTAGGACCAAGCATAATGCAGTTTTAGTGTAGCAAACATTTTTCATGGCTGCTCTGCAGGCAGGAAAAGCTGAATTATAAACCTCAGTAGATGGAAGACCTTTTGCTGTTCTAGTAAGATGGGGCTTGGTGGTAATAGTTAGCCAAATCAAATGTATATCTGTCAAAAGTACAATCTTTTCGAGTGTGAAATTCCCTCAACTGTGTTGACTGGTGCTGAGTCGAAATAAAGGGGTCTAATGTCCTGATAGTTGCATGTAGGGTTGTTGCCACCAGGAAGAAACACAGGCCATGAATCCAACTAAACCACTTTGGTTTGGCTAAGTCCAACTGTTGAAGCCTCATTAGCGAGTTAGCTTTGGCTAACTTTAGAGAATATTTTTTGCACGTACTGAGGAATGGATTCGGTCATCTGTCTTACACAGCCTAGTCATGATAGATGGCAGTCTCACAGAAATACATGAAACGGACACGAACTTTTAGCACCCATTTTGTGGTGGTGGCCATGAAATGAGTTAAAATGACGTGCTGGCAACATGAAAAGAATGCCAGTGCAAAGTCAATGATGATGTTTTTTCGTGGTGGTCACACAAACATGGACATTCGACCAGGAGACTGCTGTTTGTGTCCAGCTTGAAACCAAAAGTCGGCTGATTACGTGACTTAACAGACTTTTCCCAACTACACAAAGTACTTAGCCAGGTACTTTATGTAAAGTTGATTATGTTACTTAATGTCTTGTACATAGTTATTTTAACCAAAACCACAATGTTTTCCCTCAACCTAAACAAGTATTTGGTTCTCTAAACCTAACCACGTCTTTCTTTCTCTAAACCTAACCAAACCGCAACCATTTCATGATGCTAACCATGTGAAAGACGTATTTCAAACTGTGTCTGTTTGTAATAGGTTTTGGGGATCTACAATGGTTTTATGTTGCTAGCATGTAACACATTTCGTATGGATAAAGGTTGGGCGTTGTCATGTTAGGTACTTAACGTAAAGTTAGGTATTAAACGGTTAGGTTTGGGAGAAAAAAAATGATGTAGGTTAGGTTAAAGGAAAGAATAATGGTTGGATGTTTAACAATTATTTAATGTAAAGTTACGTAGTTTACGTTTAGGAAAAGAAACATGGTTTAAGTAAAGTTATGTAGCTCAGGCTTAAGAAAAGAAACATGGTTTGGTGTTTTATGTTACGAACTCAACGTAAGGTTATGGGTGAGCAGTGAACAGTGGCTGAGAAGTGCTGGTTCCGTCCAGGTTTTACAGTCTTTCATCTTACACACATCTGATATTCCTTTAAATCAGTGCAGCTGAATATACATAAATAGACAAGGTGTAAAAGAAGCTACACCTGCACTAAAAGTACAAAACACATCTGATGTACCAGTTTACACACAAGGATTAGATCTGCTGCAGTTTCTTTTGTGCCTGCGTTAACTTCAGCCTTGAGAAATCTGGAGGAACTGGTTTGTGGA
The DNA here is from genome assembly GCF_006386435.1 of Epinephelus moara. Taxonomy (NCBI): domain Eukaryota; kingdom Metazoa; phylum Chordata; class Actinopteri; order Perciformes; family Serranidae; genus Epinephelus; species Epinephelus moara. The sequence continues at coordinate 39,648,884 of NC_065509.1, forward strand.
GATGAAGTGGAAAGAATAGCGACTGGCATGTTTGTGACATTATTAAACGGTGAAGTATTTGTACTGTAAGAGCTAATTTTGAAAAGACAAACTGTTCCATGACATGTGAGATCTTAACCCGTCTGTCAGCCTCTCGAGCACAAACACCAGCAGAAATTTGCCTATGACATGAACCTTACGTGACGTAAACTCAAATGACAACATTTACATGTAGGGTTTCACCTCCTGGTGAGTACAGCTAAGCAAATAGTCATGTATTTCCCTGCCTAATCCTGAAGGGGAATACCACCTGACAATTTTCATTTCAAAACGAGATTTTTACCATTTACTTCTAAAAAACGGAAATTCTCAGAGTGCCTTTACAATGATCTATCTATCAGAGGAATGCTACTGAAGGTGCCTGCAGAGCTTCAGAGCACTTTCAACATGTTGTTATCGGCACTCTGAGGCTTCACATCTGGCTCCTGATGTGACAGTTGCACAGGCTTTACAGTGAGGCATTCCTCAGATAGAGGGTGGTGGGAGTGTTTACATGTGGGAGAGGGATGGTGGTGGTGGTAGAGATTAAATACCTTAGTGATAATGTGATGTTTTATATCATTGTCAATTCATAGAAATGACAGTAGTCTTAAATGGGCTTTTTGTGCTTAATAATCATCGTCTGGTGGTTCTTGGGAATGGTGGTTGTGTTTCTGGTTCCAGCTTAGTAGTGATGTGTTAATTTATAAGCTCTGGAGCTGCAATTATCGGTCTATTAATTGAGAAGTTCAATCACCACAACATTTTGATAACTGTTTAAATTATTTCTTGGGGAAAACTTGCTTCTCATTTGGGAAGATTAGCTGTCTTTCCTTGTTTTAACACTATAGCCATTGAGTATTTTTCGGAGGTTTTGGACTTTTGTCAACTAACCGAGATATTTGATGACATCACCCTGGGCTCTAATTGTTTTGAAAAGTTACAGAGATTAACTGGGGAAGTAATCAGCAGTTTAATTGCTTAGGAAAATAACTGTTGGGTGCAGCCCTAATAAACTCAACTTAAATCACCAGAAGAAATGTCAGCATTGTATGCCTCTGCAAACTACAAATAAATTGCATGTGCACGTTATTATGTAACAAATATGTTAAAACTTTAAGTTTCAGCAATGCTGTGCTTAATGTGTGGTTAGGTTAACGCTCAAAAACACTTGGTTATGGTTAGGAAAAGATCATGTTTTGGCTTAAAATACTCGGTTTGGTGGGAACTCTCCCTGGTGGAAAAGCAGCAATGTCTCGCCGAAGAACAACCGCTTTTCGGGCTGTAAAACCTGCTGTAAACACAGCAAGGAACTGCTACAAAACACTCACATTTGGTGCCCAAAAACCCACTGTAAAGACAGCAATGGGTCACTACAAAACACTCATATTTGGTGCCTAAAACCACTGAAAACACAGTGACGGATCGCTACAAAACACTCACATTTGGTGCCTAAATACCTGCTGGAAACACAGTGACAGATCACTACAAAACACTCATGATTGGTGCCTAAAAAGCCGCTGGAAACACAGCGACCGATTGCTACAAAACACTCACACTTGGTGCCTAAAAAGCCGCTGGAAATACAATGATGGGTCGCTATACAACACTCACATTTGGTGCCTAAAAACCTGCTGGAAACACAGCAATGACACAACAAAAACACAACCGGTTATGTTGTTTGATGGCCTGCAGCTTGGCAGGCATCATGCCATCCACCATCTCCTCCACCTTTACATGACAAAGTCAGTTTATTTACTATGTCATTTTAGAAACGTTGACATGACACGTATGAAATGAGCAAATGTAACTTATTTGTGGTTTGCAGAAACGTACAATGCCACTATTTTTTTCTGGTGACAGGGCTGAATAAACTCTAACTTGAGATTCCCCACATCCTACAAGGAAAAACAAAATAAAACCAATCAAGACTTAGGTTATATTTTTACTCAAAGCCTGATGTTTTTCATGCTTGCATCCTTTATGAAAACAAACTCCTTCCACTAAAGATGTGATTGAAAGTTCTAGAAACAGCTGGTGAGTGAACACTGAGGTTGGATTATTTTGTCAGTGTGCTCTTCCCAAGGTCAAGAATGTACTTTCACAACAACAACTAAAAAGTATCGGCCTCAACTGCTAAACTGCAAATTTATTTAACATTTAACTGATGTATTTGGTCAATAAAATGTCAGAACATAATGTAAAATGCCCTTGACAATGTCTTAAAGCCCAATCTGATATCTTTAAATTGTTTTGTCCATCCGACTGTCCAAAACTCAAGATATTCAGTTTATAAAGAAATGCAACAAATACATCTGAGAAGATGAAACCAGGGAATGTTTGGGGCATTTTTACTTGAAAATGTATATAAACTATTAATGTCTTAACAATAACTACTTAATTTTCAGGTGTCTTACTGATGACAGTTAACTGACAGATCGTTTCAGCTGTACATGAAAGTTCCTGCTGCATATTAGGAGCCTTACTGACACATGCTGTCAGTTTTTTATCTCCTGGTATATCAGAAGCAGCTCAGCAAAACGTTCCCACATCCGACCAACTATGAAATAAACACAAGCGGTGATAGCGACCACAGAAGAAGCTCAAACTTTGCCAACAGAAGTGACATCACAGCCCAACCAGCCTCACTGTTTGACCCACAGATGATCTTTCCATAAAGTCGCGTCTTTAAACTTCAGGTCATCCTGTCATCTCTGAGCTGAAACAGCAGCAGGAAACTCAACTCTGACATGACTTCATCAGGAATAACGACCTGGAGCTGCTCCACTGATGATCAATGGGGCGCTGCTGCTCTTTGTGGTCAGAGTTTACACTCCAAAGAGGATTATTTCATCACACTGTGACACTCTGACAGATATATTAGCCACGGGATCACACGGACACTGTCCACAGACGTGCTCCATTTACCGTCAGTGGAGCGACTCCAGGTTTAATCTTTCCTTCCAGAAAAACTTGTTCTTTTAGCATCTATTACCTCAGAAGTCGCCAAACCGAGACACTGAGTGATACTGACAACACCCACAACTTGTAAACTCCCTTGACACCAAGTTGTGACACTATAAAGTCAAATTTCCTGCTGCAGAGTGAGTAACTAACGGACAGTTACGTGACAGAGACAGCAAACTAGCTCGATGACACGGCCAAACACAAGTATGATGCTGAATGTATTAAACTGTGTGGACCTTGAACTGATGATTGAGGAGAAATCTGGACCAGCTGGGAACCGCTGCATCAAACTACTCAGTGGCAGTTTATATAGTTACACTCTGTATCATCCAAATCTACACCTCAACAATCTGACAAACTGAGTGTTCTTAAGAAACAGGACACTTTCACTCCTCAAGGAATTTGTCATTTGGTATTTTAAGCTCTTGCTCAATAAAGTGCACAGACTGAGACACCAGTGAGACTTTCTATGGAAATAAATGACATTGTACAATTAAAGGAAAACTGTAAGTACAGGAAGGACTAAGGGAAACCACAGAGAATCTGATCTGGCTGTTCCTGCTCAAACAATGTGAGGGCATCTCTACTGAGTCTGGTAGATCAGTCTTCTCTGTTAGAGCTACAAACTATTGGAACTCAGTACCAAGTGAGATGAGACAGCAGAGCAGCTTTGTTGATTTCAAATTTAAGGTGAAATCATGGCTGAAATCAACACGATCATGTGCCCATCACACATGAACTCAAACACTTGATCTAACACTATGAAATCTTGTCATATCTTAATGTTGTAGTTGTATTGTTGCTGCTGTTGTTATTGTTGCGATGACTTGATGTTGTGTTGTCTTGCTATTGATACTGCTGTGTCATCAATATGTTCTATTCTGCCCAGGGACTACAGATGAAAAAAAAAAGCTTATAGCTAACTCTGGTGCAGTGTGCACTGTGCCTGTTCAATAAAAAAATAAAATAAATAAAAATAATAAATAAATAAAAATAAATAACTAAATTGCTTAATTAATTAAAATAATAAATACATAAATAAAAGTAAATACATAAAAATAATAAAATAAAATGGAAAATTAATAAATAAAAATTAATTAATTAGAAAAATACATAAATAAATAAAATAAGAAATAAAATAGAATGAATACATATTAAACAAAAAAATCTAATAAATTAATAAATACAATAAAATAAAATAAAATAGAATAAAGAAAAAATTTTAAANACATAAATAAATAAAATAAGAAATAAAATAGAATGAATACATATTAAAAAAAAAAATCTAATAAATTAATAAATAAAATAAAATAAAATAAAATAGAATAAAGAAAGAAATTTTAAACAAAAAATCTAATTATAAATAAATAAATACATAAATCTGAGGATGAAAAAAACCCAAACTATAAACTGTAAAATTATTTCAAATTAAGCGATTTCGTGGGAAATCATCATTGATTACAAACCAATCTCATTTTAACTTAGTATCAGGCTACACAGAAGTATTACAATGATCTGTAGCAGACTATGTATTCAATAATCTTTATAGAAATGCTCCACACTGTTTGTTCAGTACTGGGGAAACTTAACTCCACAAATTTTCTACACACACACAGACTGTAGGAAGAAGAAGACAAATAAGAAAAAGTATTGACATGTACTCACTTTAGTTTCCTCCTCTGTCAGCCCGGCCTCTGCAGCGATCAACATGAGCGACGTCCCGGCCGGATGCTTGTCCTTTTTGAAATTATCCTCCAGCACTCCGATCTGATACGGCGACAGATTCACACACTCCGTTTTAGAAGACATATTCCTGTTTGAGTTTCTCTCCGGTCCGTCCGGGAGTTTTATAAACAGTTCAGTTTCCTCAGCCCTGGTCGGGAGCTCCGCAGAGAGATGTGCGCACAGCTGGACGCGCAGAGTGAAAGGCACCGCGGCGCGCAGATGGAGATGGAGATGGAGAGGTGGAGGAACAGCAGCAGCAGCGGTGGTGACTCTCTGGCAGCTCGGCGGGAGCGTGTGAGTGAAGTGGAGGCAGTGTGTGAAGGGTGTGTTTTACTACTGTCAACAGAGGGACGTCATGAGGCCGTTCCCACCAGCTGAGCCCTCCCCTAAAAAACACAACTCCCCCAAACAACATCTCTTAAAGGGACATTATGGGAATATTATGGGATGATCACAGTAATAACTACTGGGGAAGTTATCAGGAAGAAATTAACTTTATTGACCTGCAGTGCTGGCACGCGGAAGTACAATAAAGTTGAGTAGCCTTCAGGACACCAGCTCCTGAAACACTGTTAAAGGAGACTTTAAAACAAAATATATAATATAACTTATTTTTAGTCATATAAAGGGAAGAGAAGCAAAACAGAAAAATTAAAGCCTCTGCTGTATGAGTACAAGTTTTTATGGCATATCTCCAGTTATGATGGTACTGCCACTGGGGGGCGCCATAGTTGAAAATTCCCCAATTTCACAGTGTTGCAGAGTCTGTTTTTTATGTTGCTATTTAGATTAAATTGAATTAAAGGAGCTTCTGTGTGGTGGCTACTAGGTTATAGAAGTAATAAGCTATTTAATTTTAATTTTGGCAAATATGGCTATTTGCTGTCTTGCCAAGAGTTAGCATAAAGACTGGAAGCAAAGAAGAAGAACACAAACAGAAACTATACATGCTTAAAATATGTTTGGTACTTTGCTTAAGGGCATCTCAGCAGTGCCCAGGAAGTGAACTGGCACCTACCCAGCTACCAGTCAACACTCCATATTTGGTCCCAATAAGGATTTGGACTGGTGTCCCTCCAGTTTCCAACCCAAGTCCCAATGGACTGAGTCTGTCTACAAGATCAGAAATCTGCCAACACCACTAAAACTCACTGATCAACATGTCCTATTTTGTTTGACTAATACAAACACAAAAACAGATTTAAAAACTTTTTTTAACATCCACCAAAAAATTGTTTGCCATATTTCAAGATTTTTTTAATGAGCAAATTGAGAATGCCTGGTTTCACTTTGAAGTCGTCGAAATCTGGCGCTTGGGCAGTGACTTGCGGCATCAGACCCAGACAAAAAAACCCATCCTTTAATGTCAGCATGTCATGCAGCCGGTTACCGTTATAGTTTAATAACACCCAGTGGCGTCAGGTGGATGGGTCCAACGAACACCAACTTTTACATGGGAGAGCAGCGTTCACATCCTTTAAGATTATAAAGCCAAACCCTGTTCTTTTTTCCTAAACCCAACAACATGTGTTTGTTGTTGAAGGAAAAAAACATCAATTTACGGTGTTGTACCGATGTAGTGCAACATACCCAGGGTACCTTGCACGTCATATTTGGACGTGGAAAGTCCATGAGCAAATGTCGATATGTGATGAGGTCGGAGTGACAATGTGTTGAGAATGCACATAAAAAAGGGGAATGGTGGGGCAACCTCTAGCTCAACAGGTAGAGTGTTAACCCCGTGTTGGCTGACTCCCTTGCAGCAACCGAGGCTTTATTCCAACCTGTGCCCTTTTGCTGCGTGTCATCCCCATTCTCTCGCCACCTTTCCTGTCTTCCTCCAGCTGTCCAGTAATAAAGGTCCCTAAAAAATATTAATTATAAAGAGGTGGATGGGAAAGCACCTCAAGTAGGTCTTTTCCTTGCATATATAATTAACTGCAGCAAGCTAGCTAATTAAGCTAACATTAGCCCCTTTTACACTGCCAGATTTTTGGCAAATGTTGGGAGCTGTTGATGACGCCGCACGTGTGACCCACTGGCGCTGGATAAACAGGAAACAGCTGATAGCAGGAATGAGCAAGCAGCTAGTAGCAAGAGGGAAATGCAAACGTGACAGGCACTGTAAAGATGAGCAACTGGGGAGACAAGGAATTGCACGCCCTCCTTGTCCTCGCAAACAAAGAGGCCATTAACTGTCAGATGACGGGGACGGTGAAGAACGGGCCGACTTATGAGAGAATCGCCGAAGGACTGACCAGCCGCGGCTTCCCTCCCACGTCACTGTTTTGTTACTTGCTCACGCCCCCCATTGCCCCGAAAAAGGCACATTCTGCATAAACAAAAGTAGGCAGGCGGCATTTTGCTGCACTCCCCGATTTTGTTTTTATACTGCCAATGCTGAAAGAAGACTGATTGGGCTTTCCTGCAAATTTGCACAATTCCTATCTAAAAAGAGCTTTTTTGTCTCCATAAAATGGCTGCATGGAAGGTGTATTTTCTAGATAGAATTTATGTTTTAAAGAAGGACAAAGGTCACTTGAAACCCACAACTAAAAAAAAGTCACAGGAATAATATGCAACAGCAGACTATAAAAAATTATGAGTAACGTCCTGAACTGTAGCATCACAGCTAGGCTATTTATCTTTGTGTTTACTATAGGATGATTGGAGCAAAATTTATTTTTTAACAATGAGGCTAAAAGACTGGACAGGTAAGAATCTTACGACTTCATATCTCACAGTTATTAAGTATAAAAGACATTGTTTATGACCCAACAGGAACATTAAGGAGATTTCTCTCAGTTTAATCTCTCTGTTTATGTTCATTATTCTCATCCTTTAATTACTGAACGTGTTCACCGACACTATGGGAGGCACCTGTTCAAAGCATGACTGCAAAGATACTCTTTTTAAACAATAATCCTCCTCACTGTCTCACATACACACCCTTCACATGCTCCCCTCCCTGCTAAACGTTATTATGCAGTGTTCACTGTGCTGTAATGAGTGGAATATTTCCAGGACTCAGATAGATGCAGATTGTTGCAGTGAATCTTGTGCAAATGAAACATCCTGACGCTGCATGTAGAATCTCTGGTGGTAGAAACAGTAAATATGGGCCTGATAATGTTCCTCCGCTCCCAACACACAGTTCCTTTTGATGCTATCTTTGGATTTTGATTAGACCCATAATTATGTGGTGCTCTCACTGAGAGCTTGACTTAAGTGATTGCAAAGCTCGCTGGGTGATTTCCTCTTGCCTCTTGGATTTTGGTTGCAAATAATATCTGGCCTACATTAATCTCACTGATGATACAGCAGTTAATACGAGTCAAAACACATTCAGTGTGTTTATATATCCTTTACTGAGTCGTATTTGCACTATTGTTTAGGATCTACTGTATTTAACATGTAAGCTCGGTGTTTTGGGGGTTTTCAGGCACGTTTAACAAGCCTGGGACTGTTTATTTACACTGCAGAGGAGTTTTCTCCCTTTAGTTTAATTGGGAAAAGTGATCTTATGTTCTTTAAACAGGATTATAGTTGTGTTTATTTGTAGTGCAAAGAGTAATCTGAGCCAGTTTGAGGAAGTGATCCCACAATGCAAAGATTTTTGGGTGTAAGGAGACAGATGTTGATATGTGAGAGCCAGCAGGTCCTCAGGCATGAAAGAATAATACAGTGAAAGAAAATAAAGCGTGAAGACTTTTCTCTGTGTACTTCCAACCAGCTGTAATAGACACCAAAGAAGAAGAAAGGATATAAACCCTGAAAGTCTAAATGAACCGTTTACCACCCACTGTTCTGCTCACAGGACACCAGCAGTATGTGGATCTATGAAGGACTGTTAGTGCTGTTAGAAAAGCAGTGGGCTTCAATACACGTAATCAAATTTAACTTACCTTTAAGTTTAACTCTTTTGGGTCATATTCAAAACAAACAACCTGCTGTAAAAGTGATTCAGATAAAATGTTTGGCAGGACGTCCAATTAAAACATTACAAATCTGGTGTCTCCCTACCTTAAAGGATAACTTCGGAAAACTGGAGCTTATTTTCCCATCATTTTTTTGTCCAAGTGACTGATGGGAACAACAGTTTTTGAAACTGCTCAGTATTGAGCGAGAGGGCTGCAGTCATTAGCAGCAAACCAGGCTGTAATGTAACCACTTGGGGCAATTGTGCACCATCAGTGTACGTTCACTGAAAGTGAATGAGTCTTGCAACACATCACCACAACCCGCTTGAGGGTGGGTGGCCCGGCTTTTGAACCTACTACGGAGAAGGTCCATCTCTAGTGCAGCACGGCATGGCACAGTGCGTCTAAACTAAGCGGCAACATCCAGGGATGACGAGTGAAGCCAATGCGGAAGTGCCAAAAACTGCAGTTCCTCTAATGGCCAGTTGAGGCAGACTCCAAAAGCGAGTCAATCCCCATAGACCCCCATGTTAAAATGCTCAACTTTACAGCAGAAATAAACATGTTTACAGCCTGGTACAAAAAACGGTTTTGGTCTCTATAGCTAATTTCCTCTTTCATGACAAATGTACAGGGGGTGAATTGTTTTTACAACTCATCTGTTTAAATTTTATCAAGGCTTAAAGCTGTGCATAATTAAGGGCGTGATCACTTTGAGTGACAGGTGGCGCCATCACGGTCATTGAACGTCACCTCTCAGCTGTGTTTGTGCCTTTTGGATATTTTGTTTCGTGAGGGAGCTGGCACCAAGCATGAGCATGAGCGGGAGCAGCCAACACCACAGGGCTAGGCAAAGTAGCGTAGCGTGTTAGCCTAGCTTGTTAGCCTTAGCTAACTTAGCAGCTTTGAGCGAGGTGGGCGTGTTTAAGCAACCAGGCTTCATTTGGCCCGCCTCTTTGCCCATTTTTGATTGGCTGGGAGTTGGGTGGAGTCAGGCTCTGCCAAGATGGCACCGGCCAGAGCCGCCTATTTTTAGCTTCAAACCCGCTCCTCAGAAACCAATGGGTGACATCACGGTGACTACGTCCATATTTTTATACAGTCTATGGTCTAAACTGACAATGGAAACACAAATTGGTGCGACATGGTTTGACTCAGCGTGACAAAAAGTGAGAGTGGAAAAGGTCCACAGTATTGTGCGTGTGCTGCTACAGTAATTTTACTCATCTCACAGATTGATTTAGCGTAGCACGTGCAAATTATAGATCGATGATTATAGACTAATCAAACAGATTAAATAGAGGAGCATCTCTGTGTCTCTCTTACTTTTGCTGGAGAAATTGTGAGTGGGGTATAGCTGTGCAGAGAGTATGAGAGAGGAGAGATGCAAACTGGTATGATCACCAACTCTAGTTTGGTTAAAGTAAACCCTTAATTCACCCAGTTAGATGTGAAAACATGCTGCCTCTATGCATGTTAAAATTACTGTTTATCTAAATGGAGTCTGGTGAGTTTGCCGATGGCTATTTTGGGGCTGTTTATGGTTAAACAAAAAGGATCTTACTCTTTAACAAAGAGGTCTATCTCTGTAGGGATCCTTCATAATGTTGTCAGACACTTTGAGCCTGTCAGTGGCAAAAACAAACACTTTTAGTGGCGGTACATTGATGATGCACAATTGCCCCACGTGGTTGAATGGCAGCCTGTTTCACCACTGCCAGCTGCAGCGGTCCCGCTCAATACTGAACCAATTTCGAAAACTGTTGCTCCACTCAGCCACATAGATACAAAAACACGGGGAAATAGAGCTGAGGTTGGAAAATACCGAAGCTACCCTCTAACAGATGGTGCAACAGTGCACTGAATCCAAGAAAAACTTAATGTCCAAATTCTAACAATCAAAACTGTTCAAGTTGTTTTAATTAAAGTGGACCGGGTTTATCAAATATCAAAATAAAATAACCTTTTAAACAACAGCAGACCATGTGTCTGATTCTAACGATACAAACCAGAGCAAAACATACAACAGTTATGTATATTTATTCCTGGCTTTCTATGTTTGATTTCCAATTAAGAAACACAAAATACAAAACAGTTTAGCAGCAAGAAGGTTCCAGATGTTGGACGTTACACAAACACCTGAACACAGAAATGAATAAATACTTTAGGTGGATGATATCACCACCAAAGTCAAATCAGATGATGCTTTGTCCAACCATCATATGTCCAAATTTAAGGTATTTCAAGGAGGTGAAACTTAGACTGTGTAACTGAAGGCTTAATAAATGTGCTCTTTCACACTAGTCAGACACGTGGATATTGTCCTTGACACACAGAGGATGATTATCATCCCTGTGTAGCATATGGTGATTCAGCTGATAACAACCTGTCCGTTTATGACAAACAAACAGTTCTGTGGAATACAGAGGAAAGCTTCTGCCGTCACAGCTGATTGGCTGCTGCTGAACGTTCAGATCGTATTCATTGATAAGAAAGTCTGAATAATCCAAAGTTCACTCTGAGGGCCGGACTGCAACCTGTGTTCAACACCGTCATGTTTTTGTTGATGATGTAAAGTCGACTTCCTTTCACTGTTTACACAAACGTCTGTTCTCTGCAATTGATTTTAGCTCCAGTCGCTGTGTCCTCAAATACACCTGCTGCATGACTACCTGAAATGATCCTGTTTAAAATAAAGGAAAGACAATTTAATTTGAGGGGAATGTGCACGTTGTAAAGATGTAAAAATATTATATTTCAGTTTAAGGGTTTAATTTATGGAGAGGAAAGTAAGTTTTATTTATTCATTATTTTTAATTTATTTATTTTCATAAATTATTTTATTCATTTTATTTTATAATTATTATTATTATTATTATTATTTTTAATTTAACTATTACTCTTATTTTTATCAATGGAATGTAAGTTATAGTTCAATTAATATATATAAAAATATATGATAAGAATAGCATTTGACCTTATAATACAGATATTGTATAAATAAATAAATAAATAAAGTAGTGTGTTGTTTCTCTTTTGTTTTGTCTTACTATGTTGTATTGTTTTCTCCTGTACTGTTTTTAGGGTGTAATTTTTTTTTTACCCACTTTTAATTACAGACCAAAATAAATGTCAAATCAAACTGTTAAATTTAATTATTTGATATTAATCTGTAATTAGTTGGACAAAGTTAAATGAGCAGTTGAAAGCTATTAAATAACTGTGAGGTAAAACATTTGAACCAAGTCACTGTGAGTGTAAACAACAAAATAAAAACTAAATATTTTACTGTTTCCCTGAAAAACAAAACAAGATCTATGTTGGGAGTAAAAACCCGGGTAATCTTTGAATTTTCCTCGACATGTTATGTCACTTTTTCCTGACTAGAAACACACTTCAGTGTTTGTATCAAACAGTAGGAGTTTATTTTGGCAGCAATCAGTGTCGTGCAGCTACTGAGGGTCACGCTATGTCTGAAAACCCCGAATCTTCACATAAACAAACAGAGATAATCTGACAGACTGCTGACACGCTGAACAGCTCGGTGCTTTTCCCTCCACTGTGTGCGTGGGATAACTGGGTTTATAAAGAGCCCGAAATAGAGAAACACCATGATAACAGTGAGAGGCTGTGAGTCCACCACCAGAGTAAAAATATCACAGGTCACGACCCTTTATTTCCAGCCAGAGCAGGAAATAGTGCAAATCATCTGTGAGCCAACGTTTCTCTGTCCTGATGGTCAGCAGCCTCATTTTCAGTCCCTGTTGAATCATATCAGACTTCTTGTTAGAAGTAAAAGTCTGGTTTAACAGTTATTTAAGTTTTGAGCATCATGTCACAAAGATTGTACAATCATGTTTTCAACATCTTAGAAATGTTTTTAAAAATACAATTCCTTTTTAACTTTAAAAGAGACTGAGACAGTTTGACACAGAGCTAAGCTAGTTTTCCAAATTGAAGTAAGTGCAATTTAACAAAACCCTCAGAAACACTGAACAAAAGCTACTGCAGGGTTGTTGTTTTTTTTTTAGTTAGCTTGCTAACTAGGTGGGCTAAGCTAACAAGTAAACTTGCCAAGACTAGAATATTAGCAAGTGAGTTTACTTGTTAGCATTGACTACCTACTTAGCAAGCTATCTCGCTCATATCCTAGCCTGCTGGCAAGCTTACTCGTTAGCATATTCTACTTACTTGGCAAGCTAACTCCCGAATATCCTAGCCTGTTGGCAATCTTACTTGTTAGCATGGCCTACCTACTTAGCAAGCTAACTCCATAATATCCTAGCCTGTTGGCAAGCATACTTGTTAGCATATTCTAGCAGGCTAACTCACTAATATTCTAGCCTGTTGGCAAGCTTACTTGCTAGCATAGTCCACCTAATTAGCAAACAAATGCTGCATTCCAGGCAAGTTTCTGAGCCCGTAAGTCACCACTTCAAGTCACGACTCACGACTTCATAGCATTCCAGGCAAGTCATGCCAAACTGTCAAAGCAACATGGCGGACCGTGCAGGGTTTATGTTTGTTTATGATCACTTCTATCGCCAAAGGTGCCGGTTCCTTCCTCATTTGAGCGAAACGGAAGAGGAGGGGCGCATAAGGTCACAGATGCTATTATTTTTTATTTTAAAAAAGACATATTATTTGAGCCTGTTGTCAAGCTTACTTGTTAGCATAGCCTACCTACTTAGCAAGTTAACTCGCATATATCCTAGCCTGTTGGCAAGCTTACTTGTTAGCATAGCCTACTTAGCAAGCTAACTCGCTAATATCCTAGCCTGTTGGCAAGCTTACTTGTTAGCATAGCCTACCTACTTAGCAAGCTAACTCACTATTATCCTAGCCTGTTGGCAAGCTTACTTGTTGGTGTAGCCCACCTACCTCGCAAACTAACTGGCTAATATCCTAGCCTGTTCGCAAGCTTACTTGTTAGTACAGCCTACCTACTTAGCAAACTAACTCGCTAACCCTGCAGTAGCTCATAAGGAAGATTATGTTTAATTGTGCTAACTTCAATTTGGAAACTAGCTTAGCTCAGAGGAAGCACAAAGGCATTTTGAAAGAAGCACAGGAACAGCACACTGATGATGTCAGAGGGCTGTGATTGGTTGATTGTCCAGGAATATGATGCTGGGCGTTGATTCAGGAGCATGTCCTACTTGGTCAAATCACATTGTGCCTTATTTCCTTTGCATTTTCTGTTAATGGTGGCATGATTAACATGACACTGCGTCATAATACCCCCGCAGTATGAAAGACAGAGATGGGCCCGATCAGATACGTACTGGACTACAGAGAGCAAATGTTTAGGATGTGACTCACTGCTTTCCAATTTAAATCCTCAGGAAAACAATTATAAAACCACAAAAATTACAAACAGTGATGCGATAAAAATACCACAAAATGTCAACTGACTTCAGCAGCAGTATTAAATTGGTGGGAAAATGCTACTTAAAATGAATTTCATCATTCATTAAGTTGAAAAACAAAATGCAAGTCAAACAGAGGAAGTTTATTTTAAAGCTTTTTTCGCTCTAACACGAGAAAACACTGGCACACTGGTGTAGAAGAAACTACTAATGTATTCTAAATGACTTCTAAAAGCTTTGATGATACTTTATCTGTGGGAAAGCTCTTATATCTCTCTGACACTATCTAGCTACTTCTTAGTGACGGCATTCCCAGAGAGTAGCCTCATTCACAAACTGTCCAGATAAGCCTGAAACACTTCGTACTGTATTTAGAACAGTTCAGTCTCCACTCACTAACATGTTGTAGATAAGAATATTCTATAGGTTGAGTCTGTTTGGTTGTTTTTATCTGTATCTTTCTCTACTTTGTCGACACCTCTCCAGCTGAATGTACTGTCCTCAGGTTTCCTTCGGTTTATGAGACATAAACTGTGTCTCTGTTCATCATACTGTACATATTAATTTTAAGCAGATGTAGTGACTAGAGAGCATGTGTATTCAAACTTAATATGCTCAAATCAGACAAATGTAAACTAAATATGGTCAAATTTTGAATGTGCTGAGGACGGATGCTGTTCTCCCACAATGCAATGCATTACAGGAATACTTCAGCTTCAAAGTGACCATTTGTATATCAGTTACACTACGTATCACATTCACACACTGGTGGCTGAGGCTACCATACAAGGTGCCAACTGCTACTCAGTAACACACTCACACACCAATGGAACCGCCATCGGGAGCAATTTGGGGTTCAGTATCTTCCCCAAGGATACTTCGACATGAAGACTGGAGGAGCCGGGGATCGAAACACCAACCTTATGACCAGTGGACGACCCGCTCTACCTCTAAACCATGGCCGCTGTGGTCCCCCATGAATTGAAGTCATAGGGGACAACGTCCAACAAAAATGTAATTATATCGAAACATCCGTTTAAAAAACTCCCACACAACTTGTGCAGTACAATCCAAGTCTTGTTCATCCAGTTGTACGCTCAGTACCTCCCAAACACATACATTTTCTGTAAAACATTTTTTTTGCCACAAGTGCACCCCGTGTATTCCTGGGTATGTGCGTATACGCCACACTTTAGCAGAGTTCAATTGGTCATGATCAATGTGTGCACAGACACACTGCTCTATGTACAATTCTGTTCTAATAATGTTTTAGCGTGGGTGTGATTTTCTTGTTCCCTTGTTGTCTTTTGTTTGTGGGGTTTGTGCCAGATGGTACACAGGTTGTTGTCAGTTAATGTGAAACACACCCACAGCTGATTAATAATCCCTCCACACCTGTGCACTTGGAATGGGGGGAGCAGTTTCTATTTAAGCTCAATGCTGTAAAAAATGGTGTTGAACAGTCTTGACGAAGGTCCAGTGGGACCGAAATGTTAGGGTCACTTATAAATTGTGAAGCTGAGCAAGAGCAGTGTGTGGGATTTTCTGGGCATGTCCCAGGTTTTAGGTTTATTTTTAACAGCGTGTCAAGTGTGTCATAAAGCACAAAACTGATTATTTCAATGCCTGAACATTGTTGTGCAAAACCTAAACTGTAATTTATTCATTTTGTAACTCTGTATGAATTTTCCTTGCTCTATACTCTGAGCTGGAATGTCCTTTTTCTCTGTAGGAACAGTCTGTCACACCAAATTGGCCTGTGTGACATGCTGCAATAATAAAGTCCTAACATCCATGAACAAATACTGAATTGGTCAAATTTGTAATGCAATATTAAACTAGAAACATTATTAATCATAAATAAACAAATTTCAATTCTCCACTTTCGAGTCGGGATCGGCTGCAGACTGACTTGGCAGAGATGGCTGCCATCTTGTTTGCACATGGATTAGTGTTTTGTGCTCTCACTACCACTAACACAAGAAGTGTCCACAAACAAGGACAACAGGTCAAAGTGAAGCAGAATGAATTACATGCTGCAGCAAAACCAAAATGTGATGTTCTCATCTGAGCACAGAGGGTGCTAGGAGGGTATCGCTTAATTTACCTGAATAATGATTCAAAGAGCTCACATTAACTCTCTACACTAACTTTACTGTGCACTGTACAGTCTTTTATAGATGGGAGACATGTGATTACATGTCATTAATACATGCTGTGACCACAGACTGGATATTGTCTGGGATGTTGGCTCTTGTAAGACCGTGAAAGAATTTAAATGTTGTTCTTGTTGTTGTCGGTCATGAAAACTGCCAGTGTATTTTGCTTTGTTCTATAAAGAGACCTTTTTAGCCACATATAAAACAATTAACTAATCATTTAAGTGAGTTTTTTTCACGCTATGTTGAAATCTGGCTCTTGACTTCATCTAAAACTATTACTGTGAGGATTATCTGGGATAAAACAGTCTGCTCCCTCAGGATGTGATTTCCGTTGGGAAAATAAAACAACCCTGAGGTAATCATACTCGTGACAAAAAGTCTGAATCATGATGATCCCGTGTGGCGCTCCTGCAGCGAGACATGGGATCATCCCCTCACAGTCTGTAGGTGAGACGGATTATTGCACCATACAGGCACGCAGCAGTGTTGTTTTTACACGTAATTACAGGTACAAGTGTCAAAGTCCCGTCACGAACACTCATCACAGGAGCTCCTGGGACTTCTCACAGTCAGCGCGACTCGAATGCAGATGCTCAGTCACACACACAGCTGGTGATTAGTGAGTCAGAGGTGTGATGTCATGATATCAATGGACTGATTTAAGTACACTAGCACATACAAGTTAATACCTGTGGATGTTCCTGCAGGAATAAAGACTTTATAAAGTGTTTTAAAGTGGTGGTAACACTGAATATTACCAAGGAATGCAATGTTTTCTGATCATAAACTGCTGTCAATATGATAAATCTAACATTATTTCATTGTATATTTGTTTAAATTATTATTTCAATAGGATTTTTAGAGCATTTTCAAATGCATGGTCCGAACAGATACTGCTAATACTGGTATCAACTGTTCAACACAGTCAAATATAAGCACAATAACAGCTAAAGACTTTGACATTTTTCCATCTAGGTGGAATTACATGCTCAAAGGAGTTTTGGTAAGAAGATCTATACAGTTAATCATCCAGAGACGACTGAAATAGGAATAACATGACATAAATAGATTGTTCTCTTTGTCAAGAAATAACAAAACAATCCACAAAAAGCTACAAAAGCCAGGAGGATGTTTAACCACGCTGAAGGAAAGGAGGAGGGAAATCCAACACAAACACTGGGACTGTGTCCAGAAAAGGAGCCTCATTCTCCTCATGAGACAGTAAATCCACGGAGGATCTGATATGTTCAGTAGGTTACTATTAATACATCTCTGTGTGTCCTGTGGGAAACAGGGAAAACAGATCTCCGGTTGTCTCACCAGCCGTGTCCTCCGTCCTCCTCACTGTATTTCACAGAGACTTGTTTTCATTAAACAGAGGCTGCGAGTCAGGACCGACGCCTGGAAGAGAGAGTTCATTATTGGCCGAGGATCACGGCCGGCACATGGCGCTTACATAAGTGTCACTCACCCACTCCCTCGTCAAACAAAAACATCTGGGAATGAAGAATTTAATTCGCATTGACCTGGGAGAGGCTGAAACAAGACTGCTGTCTTACTGAAGGCTGACAATGGACTGCAGAGAGAGACATAGACAAGCAGTTTATGGGGTGTTAAGCATCTTAAGTCTGAGCAGGACAGACCAAACCAGGCTGTCAGATTCAAATTTATAAGCTTGCATACATGGCCAGGACATTTAGGATCTCTGCAGACGTAAACTGGCCTAAATCACTTTGAACATGTGTGTGTGTTTGGCTGTGAAGAAATGCAACCCTAGACCAAGAACTGCTCTTGCCGTGATCGATATCAAAGCAGCACTGGGTTTTAAAACAAGTGCAAATTCGCAATAGCTGCACCTACTTATGTGTATGCATCCACACATTACTGCTATTTGCCAGTTATTATGAACAGTTAATCAGCTGTTGTTTGGCTCATACTGACCAGGATGAGGCTGAAAAGACCACAGAGAGATGCAAAAGAACTGCAAAGAGACACAAAATAACTACAAAGTGACCAAAAATGCATAAATGTACCTAAAAGAGAACCAAATGACCACAAAAGGACACAAAAAACCACAATGAGACACAGAATGACCTAAAATAGACATAAAATGACCTAAAAGAGACATAACATGACCTAAAAAAGATGTGAAATTACAGCAATAAGACACAAAATGATCTATAAGAGACGTAAAATTACCGCAACAGACAAAAATGACTTAAAAGAGACACAAAATTACCTAAAAGAGACATAAAATTACCTAAAAGAGACACAAAATTACCTAAGAGACAAAAATGACCAAAAAGAGATGTAAAATGACTGAAAAGAGATGTAAAATTACAGCAATAAGACACAAAATGACCTAAAAGAGACACAAAATGACCAAAAAGAGACGTAAAATGACTGAAAAGAGATGTAAAATTACAGCAATAAGACACAAAATGACCTAAAAGAGACGTAAAATTACTGCAACAGACAAAAATGACCAAAAAGAGACGTAAAATGACCTAAAAGAGACATAAAATGACTGAAAAGAGATGTAAAATTACAGCAATAAGACACAAAATGACCTAAAAGAGACGTAAAATGACCAAAAAGAGACGTAAAATGACCTAAAAGAGACGTAAAATTACTGCAACAGACAAAAATGACCAAAAAGAGACGTAAAATGACCAAAAAGAGACGTGAAATGACTGAAGAGATGTAAAATTACAGCAATAAGACACAAAATGACCTAAAAGAGGCATAAAATGACCTAAAAGAGATGTAAAATTACAGCAATGAGACACAAAATGACCTAAAAGAGGCATAAAATGACCTAAAAGAGATGTAAAATTACAGCAATAAGACACAAAATGACCTAAAAGAGGCATAAAATGACCTAAAAGAGATGTAAAATTACAGCAATGAGACACAAAATGACCTAAGAGGCATAAAATGACCTAAAAGAGATGTAAAATTACAGCAATAAGACACAAAATGACCTAAAAGAGGCATAAAATGACCTAAAAGAGATGTAAAATTACAGCAATGAGACACAAAATTACCTAAAAGAGACGTAAAATTACTGCAACAGACAAAAATGACCAAAAAGAGACGTAAAATTACCTAAAAGAGACATAAAATTACAAAACCACAAAAAGATGAATAATGACTTTAAAACTGTAGAGAAGCCAGAAAAACTGTTGCTAGTTGGCTCAAATTCTGCTTCAAACATTAGTACAACAAACAGTCTGTTTTCAGATCCAAAGTGGCTCACAGCACCATGTGTGGACATATTTTTAGCATGGTTTCCCCCGCTGGGATGGGACCTCTTCACCATGGTAGATGAAGAGCCATGTTGAACACATATAGGAACATGGAGGGCGACAGAGAGATTTCTATCAGGATATTTTCTGTTCTGTTCTTCTGAGGCAAACCTTCATGGAGGAAGTGCTAAAGACGTCTCAAACAGCCAGAAAGGGAAGCCCAGACTTGACAGCAGGAAACGACTTCCTGAGTCGGTTCGGGGATCCAACCAACACAGAGGAAGCAGAGCGCTTTAAAGGAGCAGCATAAAGGCAGGATCTCTTACGTAACAGGGCGGATTTATACCTTCCACGTCAAACACAGGGGGCCCTCAGTAGGTATCTGACTCCTGTGGGGAGGGGCTGGAGTCTGAAGCCCTGCTGGTGCTGCTGCCGGCCAAGTACAACAGATTGAAGAACTGCCACCTTTTTATGGAGGAGTGTTAAACTGAACTCCAAAAACAAAGCAGTTAAACCAGCGTTTTGTCCGTTTAGGCAGCTCAGAGACGCAGTAAATCCTCAGTACACAGTGACACACATTTGTTTTACTCAAGTTCTGCTTTGGAGATTGTACACAATATTTAGAACAATTAAAAATAGACAGTTCACAGTTTGTTTTGGGGAATTTTCCAAAAGGCCTCAGGAGACCTCGGGTGGTAGAACTCAAAGCAACAACGTTTTGATGGAGCAAAGTTTAATTACACATTTAACATTTCAAAGGGGACCTCCTAAGCTTTTCCTTATTTTCTATCACATATAAAAATGATGTTATAGTGTTGGATGTTCATATTAAAGGTGGCCAGAGTTTCAAATAATGAGGTAAATGTATGCAAAAGTAACCCCTAAAGCTTCAGACTGTTCTTAATACTCGGTATTTGACTATTTGTTTCTATTTTCATAAAAAGAAAGCATCAGATCGCAAGAGGAATTCTTAATATGCTCATCTGCTCCAGTCACGAGTGTTTACATCATGTAGCTTACACTGCTACATGTAGCTACATGCTAACATCAGGGAAACATGTAACTTTGGTTGCTGATGTAAATTTCTCCCTGATTTTGGATCATATTCCTGCTAGAACATGCCCACTTGTGAGGGTCCTGGTTATTTTTATTGGTGATTTTTTGCAGTAGAAGAAGAAAAGGATGTACTTTATTAATCCCTGAGGGGAAATTCAGTTTTTTCATACACACACAGGCCTGAAATATACACACATGCATAAACAGGACCTATAAAGGCATTAAAGGGAGATGTCAGAGTGAGGGGGCTGCCCATTGACACGCACCCTGAGCAGTTGGGGGCTTGGTGCCTTGCTCAGGGACACGTCGGCAGTGCCCAGGAGGCGAGCTGGCACTCCATGTTTGGTCCAGACGAGGACTTGAGCTAGTGATCCTCTGGTTCCCGACCCAGGTCCCTATGGACTGAGCTACTGCCACCTCTGTTACACTCATTCCCTGGCTGCAAGTACACAGCTACATGTAGCTACATGCTAACGCCAGGGAAACATGTTATCTTGCTTGCTGATGTTATTCAAATGAGGTCATGTTTATCGTGTTCACTAAAAGAGCGAACGTCCACTTCTTGTGTTCACAGCCTCACAAGAGGAAATTTTCTAAAAGCTCCAAGTTCACATGTTGTAACATGTTTACTGATGTTTTTGAGACATAGTGGAGATCGTGGAAGTTAATTTTTTGGTGGATGACACGTTGATATACTGTTAATTTAGTCATAGGCTACACAGTATTTCTTTGTCATTTTATGTGTCTGAGGAAAATGTTGATATTTGCAGCGGTCTCATCTTTTTCCTCTGTCACTATGTCTTTGCATCTCCTGCAGTGCCCCGCTCCCTAGCTGACAAATTTTTTAGCCTCTGTGGCCCTTAGATGCCGATAGTAGCGTACATGTTGCCATTGCCTAGCAGCGGAGTTCTCACAGCTTAAACCTCTTGAACAGCAAACATATCGTGTACACGATCTCCCATGTCATAACCATAAGCTCATGAGTTTTATTTGAAGGCAACATTTTTCCCCTATTTTGGATCATATTCCTGCTGGAACAAGTTCAGTTGTGTTTCGAAGCTTCTTTTCACAGTAGACAGTAGCTATGTTTCCATCCAAAAGTGATTCGAATCATTGGGAAATGCGCATTAAAAGAAATACGAATCCTGTGTGTTTCCATTAAATGTACGGACTTTGGTGAAAACTACGAGCTCGTGCGAGTTTTCCACAGAACTGGAAGACTTTGGTGAAAACTACGAGCTCGTGCGAGTTTTCCACAGAACTGGAAACAAAACAAGTCTTGCATTCTTCTTCCTCTACGTTTTCAGGCGGTTGGCAACCAGCTTGTAAATGCATTACCGCCTTCCCGACCCGGAGTGTTGATGTCACCATGCAGAGAGGTGCGCTACGTCAGACTTAATTCGAACATAACTGTTTCCATCCCCCGTTTTACGAATCAACATTTTTTCAAATCAACCAAAACCCGGCTAAAGTGAGTGTATTTCAGTTTGTGCGAATCAGGGGATTTTAATTCGAATTTTGGCGTTTCCATCATAATTTTCCGATGCGATACTTCTAGATGCGCATCTAAACAGGCTGATGGAAACATAGCTAATGTCACTATACTTCATCATTTCCACCACTGCAATGACAGTGCAGAGACGCAGAGTGCAGATGCAGAAGACCTGGAAATGCCAACCAATCAGGCCAGTCTGGTTTTTTTCAGGACGGTGGCTTAAGGCCACACAAACCAAACCCACATCAAAGAACTAGTGGTGATGAAGGCCAACTGTCGCGTTGCCTCATGTCTGCTGTGTCTCAGCCAAAAAGTTGCACTTGAACACACTGGCGGCCCACTAGCACGTACGTTCTGTGCCTGCAAGAGAGGAAATAACTCTTCATACTAGGAGGGGACAGTGACTGTTTTGAACATAAAAAAAAGGGGAACTGAAAGACAGACAGAACGGATTCAAGACGCTAGTTGGCCAACCAGCACATGAGCAACACTAGCCAACAATAACACAAACAATTACAAACTGTTTCTGCTAAAGAGCTCAATGGCTAAAAAAATAATCTCACCTAATAGAACAATTTTGTTGTTTTGAGCTGAACTGCCAATC
Organism: Epinephelus moara; assembly: GCF_006386435.1. Taxonomy (NCBI): domain Eukaryota; kingdom Metazoa; phylum Chordata; class Actinopteri; order Perciformes; family Serranidae; genus Epinephelus; species Epinephelus moara. Next base: position 39,671,448 of record NC_065509.1, read on the forward strand.
CAAGGGATTTCTCTCAAGACAGGCTCCAATGCCGAAAAAAAGCTGCTGACAAGGGCTGACTAGTGCCAGCGGTGTGGGACACACCACAAAAACTAGGACGACAGACACTCACCGACATTCACCCAACGCTCACCCAACATTTACCGATGGCCGACCATCAGCTTGGCGTGTCAGGGCCCTCAGAGAAAGATGCGCCTCAACAGAGCCTTCTCAGACAGAGGGTGAACACAGGTGTTCAAGCACAAAACCGTTTTATGACAATTAAAGGGTGTAAATATGTTTGAGTAGAAACCTTAAATATGAGTCTGCTTTAAAGACCATCCAGATTTCAGCCTTCTGCTCCAAACCGGTACTTTCTCACCAAGAAATTGAGTCAGGACGATCCCTGGGGGAGAAAAATCTTAAAACCCCAGCTGTGTGTTTTAGTGTGTACAGGGAGCCGTTGAGTGTTGGGCTGTGTTGCAGTAAACGGAGTCTCTCTGAAGTCGTTCAGCATGTGGTTCATGTTGGGGATACGAGCCCGTCTCGAGGAGAAATGCTCATCAAAATAAACTCAGCTCGTCTCCTCCTTTTCTTCCTCCTGACAGCTGAAAAGCTCCATCAGGAGGTGAAGGATTCAGCCTGCAGAGGGCCGGCGTGTCGCCGTGTCAAGCTGCAGGAAAGCTGAACAAACAGCCGTGTTTGTTCGTCACAAAGAAGCGTGGTGATAAAGAGACGTGATGAGAGCTGAGCACATTAATGATGCTTTGACAGGCAGATGTTATGAGGCCAGGCTTTTGTTTGTGCTCATGCAAACGTCGGCTTCTGGAGTAATGAACTCTAGAGGATGACTCTTTTGAGAAATGATGAGGACAGAACATTTAAGCAAACCACATTTCTGTCTTCTACTGTACAAACCCTGCGGGAGAATCAACGTTAGCTAAACCACAGGGATGAAAACAAGGCACATGAGGACCTTATCTGGCCCCAGACTCAAATATGTTCCCTCATCAACTACAAAAAGAAATTCTCTCTCTATTTTGACTGCAGCCCACGTCTATCTGAATGTATCCGGTGCAACAATACCCCATTGTTTGCTTACATGACGAACACAGAAACTGCTTTAGAGTGAAGCCAAGAGTCGACTCCCATAGAAACTCCCACAGACTGCGGAGCAGCATATCACTGGCAGATAACCTCAGAGAGCACAAGACCGGAGCTGCGTATGTGTCTAACAATCTCGTTTGGATTTCAGAGACGGAGAGAGGAAGACAAGGAGGGGAGGCAGAGGGGGCTTATCTTCTAACGGCTGGCTCATATCAAAACTGAACATACAGGAGTTGGAGATGAACGCACCTCCACCCCACTGCTGCTTCCAACATGATCAAATGTTCTAACAGCTGGAAAATTAAGCTGTTGGTCGTTATTCTTTCAGTCCAGATAAATAACCACAGATGATCTGTTGACTCTGATGACAAGTGTTGCTCATGATGAAAAATATGTGACATTAACATACAAAAAAAAGTCAGTTTTGCTGCTCTTACGTTCCGGTTGATACAACGGTTTCATGGCACAGACAGCTGATAAAAGCTTTGAGTTTCTCAGTGGCGCATGAAGCCAACAGAGCTTGATTTCTCAGTATGACATTACCCACATCTTGCATTGAGGGGTCCACAGAGCGAGTGCACTAGAGACTTACATTTGACTTCTGGTTTAGCCCTCCGCTAACGTAAATGGGGATAAAATTATTTAATCGTGTGGCTCTTCTAGACTTTCGAAAAATTAGTGGACCAAATGGATCAAATCCTCATGGTGAAACGAGTCAATCTGTGGGTGTTGTGATGCTCAAAAAATACGTATCCACTTATCCACAGACGTGTCTTTCACAATGTAAGGGTGCTTTCACACCTGCCCTGTTTGGTTCAGTTCAATCGAACTCAAGTTTGTTTGCCCCCTATGTGCAGTTCATTTGGGCAGGTGTGAACACAGCAATCGTACTCGGGGTTCCACCAAAACAACCGGAACAAGACCTTCTTCAGCCATGTTGCCGATAAGAAGTAGTCAAAGGTACCTTACGTTTTTCTTCCTCACTTTGGTTGCTAAGGTCTTCTGTGTAACAGTTTCATGAACTTTAAGCAATTCCTTAAGACCAAAGCAAGGAGAAAAACTTTAGGAAACCTAAAGGTGCTGACACCCCAAACCGACATCAAATAACTAGCAGCGACGAAAGCCAACTGTTGCGTCATCTACTTCGCCTCACGTCGCCCTGTGTCAGTTGCATTTGAACACACTACAAAGACTGCATCCGACGACCAAGTAGCACGTACGTTCTGTGCCTGCGTGAGAGGAAATAACGCAAAAAGGGAAACCGGAAGTCCGAGGAATGCATGAGATAAACAAAGTAGCGGAGTGAGAGAGTGGTACATCCTGTCAGCCGGGGGGTTTCCTATCTGTGCAGCCGAGCACCGCAGCACCTCCACGGACTATTACATCCAGATGGTCTTGGTGTTTCCTCCACAGGCTCCACTTCACTCAGCTGATAAACCCGCTGCTTCTTCCCACTTTAACCTGAATGACAAACCGGGCTTGGTGCTCTGGTTGGATCCAAACGGAGAGCCAGGGCTAGCTGGGAAGCTAGCGGAGGCTAACTGGCTGTGCTTCCCTCCGGTCATGCAGGTTAAAGTGGGAAGAAGCAGCGGGTCTGTGGGGCAGCTGAGTGAAGTGGAGCCTGAGGAGGAAGCACCGGTTAGCCCCGGTTTCACTACAGGCAGATTCACTGGCTACAGGGGCGAGGAAATAAAACCTGAACAGCCAATCAGAGTGATCTCTCACGCTCCCTGGCCCTTTTCCAAACAGTTTCTAATGACGGCTCTTCAGCTGGTTTTGTGTAACAAACCATTTGGTGCGTCAGATTGTATATTTGATGCCAGAGTAGAAAAATAATTTTAATGATTTGTTATTATTCACAATGTCTTACAAAATATTTCATTTAACAAATTATGAAAAACAGGCTTAAATAAATAAATTCCACTGTCTCTAGTTAATCTTACTTTTGTTTTTGTTTATACTCATATTCATTATTTATTTAGTCATTTATAAAGTCTCTTACAGTCTCTTTTGCAGGAGATAACAAAAATCCCTAAACTTGCAGCAAAACAAAAGCAGAGGCCAAAATTAACATGAACCACTGAATAAAAATATTTTAATAGGACACAAATACTCTTTGGGGAATTCTGTGTTCTCGGTTGTCAAGAGTGGTTAGGAAAAATTAGCTTGATAGTCACTGTGGCTGAACAGACTGAAGAAACACAAAAACTCAAAACCTATAGACGAGAATCACAGTGGCAGTGCACACCATGGCTGTGTTCATGATGTTTGGTAGTTGCCGTGATTTAATACAATCGACTGGGAAACTCAGATTATTCTGACTTTGATCTCAGCTACACCTGTAGCATATATTTGCCTCAAGTCAGCTCAAGACAAAAGAATACCAAAGGCTAATTTAATGTAAATATTTTCAGTGCACGGTGTATTTCAACCCTTTGCACATGATGTGAAGCTCTAAAAGTATCACCAAAATAACCCCCACATCAGGTAAAGAAAAAGAAAAAAGTTCGTATGAATCTACTGCTCACATTGTGGCTTCTACTCATTTTAGTTTCTCGTCATTAGGATCATTACTATGGGAGTTACAGCAGAGTAAAATGCTTGAGGTAAAATAAATGTACAGCCAGATGGGGAAACTGTGACTTCATGATCGTGAATTTATCAAAGAAGGTCTGTAGTGAGAAGGAAAGTTGGAGCGGAGCTGTGGCAGGGGGACGGAGGGGGACGGAGAGGGAGCGAAGGGGGGGTTGGACACATTGAGAGTGGGTGTGTGAAGGGTTGGACCAGTCATAACTGGAGTTTAAATATATCTGGCAGAACAGCACTCACTTGTTGTTTGTTGGGTGAAAAAAGGAGGCTCATAAAGGAGCGCTGGTTCAACGTGTTGATTTGAAATGCAAAGAAAACCTCTCATTTGTTATGGTCTGTCCACATGTACCAGAACATCTGGCATCACAAGTCAAACTAGATTTGCAAAACATGACAAGTATGTAAAATAGAGCTGCTTTAAATGACTTTTCCAACATCTTTTCCCAGCTGCTGTGATCCTCTTGTCGTCTTTACTCACTGACACCGTGTTTTTATGTTTCTCAAAACTGAAACAGAGAATGTGCAACTCTCTGCCGTCTGCCTAGCTGGCACCGAGAGCATGACCGGATCAAATATTTGAGGTTTTCCATGAGAACGGCAGCAGTCGGAGCATGTGGGAGCCAGATATGTTTGCAAATGGAGCAGAGAGCAGTGCACTGGCTGTTTGTGTGTTTACTACAGGCGATTAGCTCCCAAGTATTTTACAGCTCCTTCTTAAGCAGCTCCGCTCAGTTAACACAAGACAACGAACTTAACTCTCAGACTGGGGTCCTCTGCAGGCCTGTGAAGCCTGAAAACTACTGGAGCATTAACATTTCCTGCTGTGGAGAAGTTTAAGAAAAAGCAGAGCAAGTGTGGAGAAGCATGGGAAAGATTTTCTAATTATATCCATTAAGTGTACTAAAGTGTTTTTTTATGCGTACTTCTAAGATCTCAGGGGTATAACTGATGTTTCGGATACGTTCCCGTCCTTTAAAGAATGAAATATTGGAGGAGATCCAAAGGAATTAAGTTGTTGGCATGAACACTGACACTGAATATCAGCTGTCTGCAGCATTAATCAAACATATCAGTGTCAAACTGTAGCTGGAGTCTAAAAGATTTGCTAACTGAAGATATGATCTCACTCCACAGGCTGTAGCTTCAACATGTGATTCTCATTTGACTGCTGAAATACATAAAGCAGGAGGCTGTTGATATGAATGTACTGAACAGATTGTAGCTTTCACGGTTTGGAGTTCAGCTGCAGTGACTCTACTGTCTAAGTCACGAGAAGATTTTAATCAAGTTGTATCGGTTTGGTAAGGTTTTACCTCGTTGCAAAGGGACTGAGGGACTTAACGGTGTCGCACAGAGGTCCCGTAACTTTTTTTTTGCCTCTTTTAGAGGAAAGCAGAAGAGAGAGGATCGGAGGAGGAAGAATGGGGATGACACACAGCAAAGGGGTGCAAGTTGAAGTCAAACCCTGGCCGCCGCAAAGGACTCAGCCTACACTCTACCTGCGGAGCTAGAGGTGGCCCCAAAGGTTAAGGAAAAATGTTAAGGTTATTGCACTGACGCAGATTTGTGGAGATGTTTGCTTGTGCTTCTGTTGCCTGTTAGCATCCCACAAAGTTGCCTTATAGATAGTGCAATAAATGGCAGAGGAAAAAGACAAGAAAATTAAATTGGTCGGAGGAGGGAAAGGAGGAAAAAAAATGAAAGAAAGCATACCGCACATGGCAGAAAACAACATATGGGAGGAAACTACAAAGAAAGTTAATAAATGAAGATCCTGCAGCATAAGAGCGTACAGCAATCATTACTTGCAAAGAGACTGGAAGAGCACAGCTGTGGAAAGTAGAGTGATCCAACTCTAGACAGTCAGACAAATGTTGATCAAACTGCAGGTCAACTGTAGTGTAAAATCAATCGGCTCATCGATCAGTGTATCCATCGGGTGCTCACACTCTTCTCAGGATGCATTCATGTTCAGACAGTCAGAGGCAACTTAAATTTTTGTCCTGACTTTGCTTGATAAAATCTTTTGTGTGACGGTTTAACTAACTTTAAGTATAAGACCAAGATAAGGTGAAAACCTTAAATACATAAAGGTCTGGAGTGAAGGATTTAATGGCGTCTAGCGAAACTGAAAGAGCAACTATTTGCTCAGCGTGCATAATCCGGGTGTATATGTGTCACTGTGGGTCTTGCAGGTTGAGCAGATACTGAATGAATGTGGCTTGTCGTACCTCTGGCTCCTGTTCAGCAAGGTAAAATGCCTATTTTTGTCAATGGAGTCTGGTGTTAAAGAGAGCAAATATGAGTTTCACCTTCAGTTCAGGTCCCCGTCACACAGGCCTGACTGTTCGGTAAGTACTGAGACTACAACTGGATAAATGAGACTTGGATTATAGTGCATGAGTTGTGTGAGAGTTTGTTGGTGGTGTTGTGGTGGCCACAGATTTGATTCTTGCCTGCAGCCCTTTGCTACACGTCATCCCTCTCTTTCCCCCTTTCATGCTTAAGTACTGTGCGGTCAAATAAAGGTAAAAAAAATAATCGTTAAAATGTTGTTTTTTTTATTCTTTTTGTTTTTGGATTCTTCACTTATTATAGAGGCATGTGAGGAAACGTTTTCTTCAGGAATTTAGCGTATAACAAAGTGAGTAAATGACCCTTCACTAAGTCCCGCCCCCGGGTGCTGACTGGCCAACCATGACATAGCATCAGGCCGGCTCAGACCAGGGTCCGACAACAACGCAGCTGTGCTCCATTGACTCTAATGCAGTCGTTTCAGATTTCCTTCATTTTCAGGCTGGTGTTGTGGATTTGGAGCTAAATGTTGTGCATGGGGCACGTCGTGTATTAATGATACTCGTTACCTGGAGAGGTTGGAAAAAGATATACGTTTCTTCCCTGTTCCAAAACCAAAATCAAACCCTGAAAAGTGTAGGGTTAGCTAGCTAGCTACTGAAGATATAGCCTACTGAATGTATACACATGCTGCTTTTGCTTTGTAATGATTATAACAGTGAAACAAAGACCGACCCTGCTGTACAGGAACAAGCAAAGTTTCCCTTTATATTCATTGTCTTGTGTGGCGACCAGCAGTGATGTGGTGGTTCACTTTTACACTGTGATCTGTAGCCTATAGTTCGGCTTTAGCTTCTAACTATCTTTGTCTTTTTAACCTGTTGTTGCTGCTGAGTCAGTTTGACATCCTGGATATATCCTTCAAACACAGACTGTAGACCCCTCTGTCTGCTTCTCTCTGGAATCACTCTCTCATTTTTCCACAAATATAACTCTGACAGCTTGTCGGACCGTCACAAAGGGGCGGGGCTGAGCGAAAGGTCAGTTTGTGGGGTGACATTTTCCTTCAAGCAGGCCTATGTTTTCAGTTATTTCAATGAGAAATACAGACCCACTTCTTCATTCAAATACCCGTGGATAAACCAATTTTTTATGAATTCAAATATTCTCCCTAGTTGAGGTTTTATGCTACTGTAAAATGTCATAAGATCTATTGAGATGTGAAGAGAGGGAGTGACGGATGATGTAAACATGTCGAAACATGAGAGCAATTAGTCAAAGTCCTGAAAAGTCACATGATGTCATCCTGTTTCAAAGATAAAAGGCTGTTTGTGCCGGCACACTGTGGGAACACTGGGAAACCGCTGAAAAATCAACATAATAAATCCTGTCATTTTTAATGTCACTGATGGCACCATGACATGAAACAAGCAGAGTTCTGTTTTTCTTCTTTATTTAATAAGCTGGTTCATAAATTATCGCACATAAAAGATTCTTTTTCAATAGTTACAAAGTGGATAGCAACTTCAGTTAGCGCCTGGAAAAAATAAAACAAATTAGAATAAGATTGTTGACAGTGTGGGGGAGGGGGAGTTTTTGAAGTTTGATCTCGACGAATCAGGAGTTCACACAGTGGAGGAGAGAAGAGGGAGCCAACAGGGGGGTTTTCAACATCCAACCACTGTCGAAGTATATTCCCGTTACGCAGACGGTCGTCGCCTGCGGTCAGAGGCTAGCAGCAAACAAAACGGTGACATGCGTTTCGTATTTCATGCCGAAAAACAACAGAAGGAATGCTTGTTTCTGTTCTCCAGTGTATTCAAAATAGTCTTGAAATAAAACCGAGGGAGTGTGTGGGGGGGAATAAATTATAAAATAATAATAAAAAAAAAAGACAGCACTAGCTACATGTCAGGCTCACAAAAACAAAATCGAACTAAAAACATGTTGAAGTGGCATCTTCTTGGCTCGACTTTCCCCTTCTGTTGTCAGGAGCGAAGGGTGTGACGAGAGGCTAAACGGGGGTTTGACAGTGGTTAAGAGGCAGCGAGGAGCGCGTTCAATGATTCATTTTGAAGTGGAACAAATCCCCGTTCTTCATTTATTTATCTCTGTAAATCTTTATTCCTTTTCTAAAACCGTCCTCTCCTTCTGATAATCAAATCCTGGCTGAGTGACGAGCCTGGAGGTTGGATTTGTTTAATAAGACTGTTTGGAGGAACGGGAGGAAACCCACCTCGCTAAAACTGGTCTGAAGGAGCGATGGGTGTCCGTCGTTTCTAACGCTAGTTTTCACTCTACGAGGCCGAAATCCTTTCTCACTCTGGTTCCAGGATTCTAGCGGCCAAAGTTTCTCTCTGGTTTGATGGGAGCCTACTTGGACATTTGCTGCTGAATGTGCTGCAGGAACTCGTGGTACGAAGAAGCCGACTCAGACCGATCCTCCACCAGCTGCTGGAAGAAAGAAGCTTTAACCGAAGCATCGTCCCTGCAGGAGAAAAAAGACAAAGAGGAGAGAGTCAGAGGGAGCTAGCCTGGCATCACCAGACCAAATTACAACATGACTTAGTCTTGAACCTTAGTTCATTTTCAGTTTCCAAAGGACGTTATCAACAGTCGTGGAACAAAATGTCTTTGGACACAATTGGACAGAGCTACAACCAATCAAAACTAAACGTGATGTAGCGCTGAACGACAGACCAATGTTAATGGACAACAACTTGCAGAGGTGAGCTGTGATGGTGTAGCATTAATATGTCTGTGAAGGAGTGTTGCCATTAGAATCTGAATACAGTACTTCAACAGAAAGTTCCACATTAGCTTGTTATCCATGCCCCAACAGTGCTCTTCTTTACTGAGCTAGGCTTATGTTCGCCCTCGTGTCTCCTCATATCCGGTATACCTTAAAACCAGTATACTGCTTCAGTCACAGCTTTTACGTGTTATTTAATTTTTAACTATTCAAACAACCTTTGTCTTTGGGGGCAAACTTCATGTTTCAGTTATAATGTAACTGCACCATGTCTCCGTACGACTGTCTAAAGAAATCTCATTCAACTCAACACAACATTTGTCATCTGTCAGAATGATGCAAACATCCTCAGCCCATTTGTCCTGACATCAGCCGCCCTCCCCGCGACATTGTGGTGTAAACATGCGGTGGAGCAACAATGCAGCGCCGCAGAGGAGGCGAGAGAGTAAACAGAAACAATGCATTCCCTGTGGAAGCCCTCGCCACCACTGTCAATCAGTGACCTCACTGCTTACTATGTGTTTACACTGGAAATATTTTTCTGTCAACCTCAGACTGAAAATGACTCCAGTGAAACACAAAACCAGCCACACCCTGTTTCTGTGTCGTGCCAGTCGAGAGCAGATCACTGGAAATGTGAGTAAGTTTTTCAGAAAGCAACAATAACTATGATGCCGTCAGCTTTTGTCTTGAACAGATGATCACAAACTCAGACGGTCGGTGACGTTTATGTGACAGCCACTTCCTACTGATGTGAACTGGACATCTAAGTGTAGGCAGCTAATTATTGGTTTCACACAGGTTAATCTTTTGGGAAATTTTGGTGGCCTGGTGGTTAAGATACAAACCACATAAAGTCGAGTAAAACTGCAGCTTCTTTAGTTTGATTCCAGGAATCTGTGTTGCATGTCACTCCTCTTTCTCTTCCTCATTTCCTGTCACCACCCTCCTCAAAATAAACTCAACCTGTTGACAAGTTTCTGATTAATAGTTCACGCTTCATTTTTTTTTTTTTTTTTTTAAAAGGGAAACATGTCACACTTCCTCAGAGCAGGGCTGCAGCTAATGAGTGTTTCAGTCGTCGATTAGTCTATTTATTATTTTCTCGATGAGTTGTTTGGTCAATAAAATGTTGGAAAATTATGAAAAATGTTGGATCAGTATTTCCCAAAGCTCAAGATGACATCCTCAATTGTCTTGTTTTGTCCACGACCCAAAGATATTCAGTTTACTGTCACAGAGGAGTAAAGAAACCAGAAAATATTCACATTTAAGAAGCTGGAATCAGAATTTTGACTTATTTTTTCTTTTAAAATTTACTCTAACCGATTAAACAATGCGTCCCCTGCACGCAATGATCACTGTGAGGGAATTAAAGTTGATCTTAAAGGATAGAGAAATTAGCTATTTTAGTTAATGTGATTGTTCCTAAAGCATTTTAGAAATTGTACCCACATCATATTTGTTCTTGTCCCGGACTTTGTATTCCATGTTAATCGGATACTGTGGTTTTTTTATTCATTTGTTGTGTGTGACAGTTGTATATGCTACCCTCTTGGCCAGGTCACTCTTGAAAAAGAGATTTCTCATCTCAATGAGGCTTTTACCTGGTTAAATAAAGGATATATATATAATGTCCCCTGTTGCAGCTCTACCCCAGAGCCAAGGATGCAGTCAAATTAGCTTGTTAAGTTAGCTTGAATAGGCAGTAGCAGAAATTAGCTTGTTATGTTAGCTTGAGTAGGTAGTAGCAGAAATTAGCTTATTACGTTAGCTTGAGTAGATAATAGTAGAAATTAGCTTGTTACAATTCTACAAATAGTCCAAAATGCAAATATATTACATTTGCAATGAGGTTAGGCAGAGAACAGCAGCAAATCGTCACATTTTGTAAACTAGAACCAGAGAATGGTGATTTTTTTTTCCTTTGTAAGTCTAGTTCCACCTATTGGCTGCATCCATGCCATCATAAAGGATTATGGGAGTATGAGGGCAGTGATGTTTACAACATTTGAAAGTGACGCATCTATTTTCTTATGTAAAAGAAGTATAAATGAGCCCTAAGGCCTTCCTGCCCCAGACACACCACTGCAGATGGCTCTTATCTCCGCTTTTGAATTTTTTCACTGCAAAATATATTTTCAGTTTTTCATATTTAGGTATTTTGGCATCGTAACTTGACAGCGATTCACTGAAAAACAAGTTGGTTTGAGACTCATTTTGGGTGCAGTGAAGAACAAAGTGAGCACTGTGTGGTGATTTTGGAGCTCCAAAAAGAAACAACAAATAACAACCTGAAGGTATTTCATATTTCCTTGTTCACGTGTTTACCCAGAAGATAAACTTTAGTGATCCCACGCAGGGAATACAGCAGCAGAAGAACTAAAGGTAATAAATACAAAGCTGCTTTTATCCTAATTGTACTCCTTTCTACTGAAACTCAATCTTTGAAACTGTGACACTACAATGTCGTCTGATGCTGGACCCTCCTGATTTTTGGCAGTTCGTAACATTCGCGATAGAGGAAGTGAAACTCAGTGTGCTGTTACAGTAAATTGAGGTCAACTTACAAAACATATGTCCAAATTTTGAACATTACAGGGGACCTGTTATGCTTTTCCTTATTTTCTGTCATATGTTTAATGGTAAAATGTCAGATATTCATGTTAAATGTGGACAAAGTTTCAAATAATGAGGTAAATGTATGTAAAAGTGATCACTGTGAGCAAAAACCTGAGGCTTAAGACCGTTCTTAACACTCTGTTCCCAACATGTTCTCCTACTTTGGCTACGAGATGACGTCAGATTGTGACATTACATACACTGCTACATGTAGCCACATGTTAACATCAGGGAAATCTTGGTTGCTGATGTTGTTAATTTCTCCCCGATTTCGCATCATTCTCCAGCTGGAACATGTCCAGTCGTGTGAAAGTGATGCTATTCTCATTCCCCAGCTGCAGAGACACCAGGATGTGGAAGACTCTGAAACACTGACCAGTCAGAGCCGACTGGGCTTTCTCTTAAGAGTGGCTTAAAGAGACAGACGCTAAAACGAACATTTCAGACAGAAGGTGAATACAGGTGTTCTAGCACAGATAGTATGAGGAAAATAAAGTTTTTTTGTTTTTTTTTAACAATTAAAGCATATAAAATGTTCTAGTGGACCTGAAACTGTCCCGCGCAAAGATAAAAATGTATTAAAGATACTTTTGGCAAGTAGCAGGAAAGCCATAACCTGCAAATGGTTGCAAGTTGATCCTCCAACATTGACCCAATAGCTGGGGATTATTAACGAAACATACTGTATGGAAAGACATTTATTTTGAGGCTTGAGATGTAAATATGTATAAAATATTGGGAGAAATGGATTGTGTATAACCACTGTTGAGAAAAATGACACTGTATGCCAGGATGTAAATGAAAAATGTGCTGTGATTTGACCTTGTAACACCCATGACCACCTAATGTTCCTAAATGTTCCAGTGGAAACCCAAAATGCAAGTATGAATCTGAAAATGAGATTTAAAGAACCAACAAAAATGGAGAAACAGCCTCTCAGACGTTCTTAAATGAAGCATGTGGATGGTAGACGTTGTGTGACTTAGTTAAAGTCAGATGGTAATCCAGATGTGTGGTGGTGCTTACTTGACGACGTGTATCATGGAGCTGAACGCTCTGTTGTCCTGCAGCCAGTCGAGGAACGCTCGCACTCTCTCAGACAGAGGAGTCTCCAGCTCAGGAATGTGACTCTGGGATTCATAGAGACGAGAAAGAGAGCAGAACCAGAACATCAACAACATTGTTTTCACTGCTGTAGGTTCACGTCTCGGCTACACAATAAGGTCAACAGAAATATGCCTGTGGTTTACAGTTTGGGGTTGGTAGGTGGCACTGGGATGCATCGACCCCCATCTAGAAAAATACAATAAGCAGCATAAACAAGTGCTGACGGATACTGTTTGTTCTGGATGTCCCCATCGCGCCCACGCTGTGGTAATGACAGAGCTTTCTAGGTAGCTGCACCAGCAAATTTTGTTTTGCTGCACGAGTTGTTTTCTTTTTTTACAACACAGAGAGAAATGCAGCGTTCTTTCATTGTGAAACAAATCTCTGACTAACAAATTGGGGAAATATGTACAATGCTGCATTGCATCATTCATGCAGTAACTGGGCGGTGGTGTGTAAAACAATACCACCATTTCCCCAATCGCAGTTATTCTCTGTTATTTCCTGACATGTTGGACATGGGTGAAATCTCCTCCTCAGTATAAATGCATCAACTTTCACCCACTTTTTAAAAGGATGGACATCTCATTTTGAAATGCTTGTATCCAGTTACAGTGTTACTGACCATGTTGGGGGGTATTGAAGCGAAGTTGGGGCAGCCCAGAACATCTCGGATGAACATCTCGTTGCAGCATTTGCCGATCCACAGATAAAACACCTGCACGGACAGAAACAGAGCAGCATCAGCGCAGAGTATCTGTATCGAGTATCTTTACCAACACAGACAAAATCAATAAAAACTATGCAAGTCCTGTAGTATGAAAGTAAAGTAGACGGGCAATACAATGAACACGGTTAGCCACCTGATTCTTATCATCCTGATCACGTCTTGGGGAAAACGATGAACACTATGACAACAGTAAGTCAGCCTACAATGAAGACAGTGTGTGTGTTTGTCACAGAAGCACTAAGCTAAGATTCCGCACTTTTTTGTACATTGTTTTATCTCAGTTGTCAAATTCTGTGAAACTGACGCCACAATGTAGGAAATTAACACATAATTCTTTTCTCCTTCAGTTACACAGACATGCTGATGTATCGTAGATAGTTTTGTATGAATGATGTATGATGTATGAAGTTTCACAGAATCTTAATACCATCACGGTAAGCAACACACCCTGATAGTATCATATCGTGAGTTACTCTCTGATTCCCACCCCTACTGACAGAAAGTCTAACATAAGAATTTTTTTTGGTCCACCAATATGTTCCCTCATGACAAGTTCGTGACTAGGCAAAAGTCTGACACAGACTGAATAAGAAATGATGGCGGTGCCCATAGTCGCAGCGACCCGGAGCTCTCCCTGCTTTAGCAGAATTAGAACTTAGAAACCCAGAGACTCTGGTTCTATCCTGGAGATTACACGCTCAGCGGTACGCACAATGAGCAACAGATCCAATGAGAGAAAAGGCAGGCGTGGATGTAAGAAGGAAAAGCGCTCTTTAACAGTAAACATGGCAAAGTGAGAAAGAAAGGATGAGACAGACAAAGATGTTGCTGGTGCTCCAACACAGCCAGAAACATAGACAACCCCATTGTTTGTTTGCATTCTTGTTCCTGATAGTCAGTCCCCGGCACCTCCTTGCCAGTGACATCAGGCATTGTGAAAGACATAAAGCTCTGACGAGTGGTCGTGGACCAACATATAGTCTGTCATTTGTCTTAGCCAAGTCACGGCAAGATTTCATGACTCTATAATCAAAATATCATGTAGTCTGAACCACTGGGGATTGTTTATTACAAGTTGAACACTCATATGAATATAGTTAGGGTGTAGCCCTCTTTGTAAGTTAAATATTGGGTTTTCAAGACCATTAAGAAACAGAGTAACACCTCATTTCTTTTTTCTGAAATATTTCTAATACCTACAGCTACCAACCAGGGATATAACTGTTCATAACTGAGATTGAGTGTCTTTAGATTAAATTATTTCTTGTCAGAAAATTAATCATTTAGTGTCTTCTCTGTACATTACTTCTGTCGGGGTTGAAAGTCCCCTTAAAGTAAATCATGTGACATTAAAATTCAACGCAAGGCTGCTGTTGTTAATGACACAATAAATATCCACACAAAGGCTAAACCACTCCTCCCCCAAGCCATCACTTTTCCTTTCTACATCCTTCCTGAAATGTTTTCAGGAGTGCACAATTCTCAACACTTGTTAAAGGAAACAAAACAATCAGACAGATTTATGGTACACAAAGAAAAAACCATCATCTCTGACATTCAGTGGAAAACCCTAAAAGAACTATGGCTCTGTCGAGTGTTAGCAATAAATAATAGTGAGAGCTTACGTTGCCACAGTCCATGAGGAAAGCTCCATCTCTGCTCACCCTCTCAGCAGACAGGTGGAGCAGATGAGGCTGGGGAACCACTGTGTCGTTCAGATGGAGCGCCCCCTGCAGGAGAGCCACAAATAATGCAATGAATTAGTTGGAGGACACTCCAGTTTGTTCCCAAGTGCAGTGAGCGTACAGAGCAGGAAGTTCAAGTGCAATAATTACATTAACTCTAGTGCAATAAATGAATTCTAGTGTTCTCATCTGCGGATGTTTGTTTGCTCAAGTTGGCTTCTTGTTGTGGATCAGAAGCAGTGCTCCTAATTTTATTGTTCACTGTACAAAGACAATAAAGTCTGTCTATATATAGAGTAGATTTATTATACTCCACACTCACAGCTCCAAAGGTCTACAGGTAAATTTGTTACTAGAAAACAGGTTTTCAATTTATATAAATAATAAATCTTCATTAATTATTAAAGACGATAAAAACTGTTAAGAAGTTTTTTTTGTCCCACACTTTTAAATAATAAATTAGCTCGTCACCCAAAAATAACCTGGCTCAGTCACGTCTGCGTCCTACCTGGTCAGACATGTTGTCCAGCCGGTAAAGGTCAGGATGAACCATTCGCATCAGCTGCTGCAGCGGCTGCGTCTTGAACTCACACATGGCGAAGACCCGCTCGTCCAGCCGCGTGCTGGTGCCTGTCCGCAAGGCTTTCTGCAAAGAAATGAAAATCTTTTTAAAGTGCTTTTTGATGCTGCTTCTCAGTCACTTCATGCTCAGGAGCTGCAGTACGACACAGTTTACTATAAGTTACTGATACTGCAGGTTCTGACTGTCGGACATAATAAAAGCTCAGTTCTCATTTACTGCCTCTGAATGGATTTTGTGATCAGCCACTGAAGGATTTAAACATCTGGTTCGGTTCAATCAAACTCAATTTCTTTGCCCCTTCAATGCGGTTCATTTGAGCAGGTGTGAACACAGCAATCACACTCACAACTGCACCAGAGTTCGTTTGTAACCGGACCGAGACCTTCTTGAAGAGGTTGTCTCGGTCCGGTTACAAACGAACTCTGGTGCAGTTCATTTGTGGTGAGAGGGTGTTCCGACCTGGATGTGAACCAACTGCAGTCACATGACACATTGTTTGGGTTAAACATGAGCATGTTACAGTCCTGGAGGATTATTAATGTGCACCTCCTCCTGTACTGCCTTAATATGCACATTCAGCACATCCAATGCATCAAAACATTGTTTTCTAGTTGGAGCCGCGCCTCGTTTTCAAACTGTATGGTTTGACTAAAATGAACAATGACAGCAATATAGTCCACGATGAGCAGCACTAAAATCAACCTGCGTAGTTGTCCCTCCATTGTGACATTAGAAAGTGTCACATTTATCTTGCAAGTGTACTCTTCTTCAACATTTGCTTTACTTCCTGGATTTTTCCCACATGGAAATTCTGACCAATCAAGAGCAGCTTTCTCGCACAAGGCATTTGATCTGGTCCTCTTGTAAATGCTGCCGTGAGAACACAAACCAACTCTAGGCAATTATACAACGTTGGAACAAAATTAGTCCCTGATTCAGACCAAAGGAGACGACTCTAGGTCTGAAAGCACCCTGAGACAGATAGGCAAATTCACAAAAGGATGGCACAGCTCCTGCAGCCATTAAACCTGCACAAATGAGACAAAAGAAACTGTGTAATTCTCAAAGCACCTGCTAATGGTAAAGTGCACCTCTAACTGTGCTGAAAGCATCACAGTATTATGGTATATGAGAGTATTTAGAAATCCTGACAGTATGATTTTCAGTACTGTCACATATACAGACACTCCACTCTCTATTAATTTTATTATATATTTTGCACATCACACATTGCACACTAGTACCATCATAGTACACCATGATGAAATTTTGGGAAGGTACAGAGGAATTATCAGCGTCTTCAGAGAAATGGTGGCAACTGAAGCACACTGACAGACTGCACCTTGTTGGTCAAGACCTGCAGCTCGAGGTTTTTTCAAGTCATATACATATTTGGACTTTTCATTTAGAAAACAGAAAGGTTTGTAGCATTTATGCTATCTGAAACGCAAAACTTTAAAGCTCTATTTATCTGCTCAGAACACAGAGAGGACCTTATAATTCTCAGGTGGCAATTTATACTTTGCCACATGGATAATTGCACACAACTGGAAAACTTATAGGCGTGTTTGAGCTGTAATATCATGAGCAGTAATATATGATACCTTATGTGAATTGGACCTTGAAACGGAGCAAACAGCAGATGCAAGTGATGTACAATTCGTGGTGCTATCAGCAGCTGAAGTGAATTACTCGGAGAGTTTTTATTTGACTGTTCAAGCACTTCAAAATACCGACTGAGTATCATTACAGTTTGATGAAGGTGGATTAAACTGTGACAGTAAACAGTCCTGATGACTCTGAGTTATTAATCATGACACAGTGTTTTAAATGTTTAGGGTGTAAACTGGTGTGGTCAAACCTGTGGGGGTATTTGTCTCAGATGACGCAGAGTGTGTGAGTGTCTGTGGACACACCCTGGATGTATGAAGGAACAAGTCCTGGGTGGATGAATACAGTCACTGAACATATAGAGAGTCTGTGTGACTGAAAACTCTGCATTTATTAGTGTGTGTGTGTGTATGTGTGTGTGTCTAGAGGGAGGGGTGGTGATGATGTAAAATCATGAGTAAGGTTGTGTAATACTGATGGAGGGGCGGATTACTGGGTGTTACTATGGAATGTGTGTGTGTTTCCTGTACGACCTCTGACAGTTTTGTATATCTGGGTCTCTATAGGTGTTTTTCATCGTATGTGTGTCTGAAGCTAAAAAATTAATGTGTGTGTGTACTGACAGCCACACCTGTTTGAGCAGAGCAAGGATGTAAACGGGGAAGAGGCACATGGAAGCAGGGAGGACGAGGCCCGACTGCTGCAGGTTGGACACGTTGCTCTTGTAGGCGCTCACCAGGTCCACCACCGCATTCGTCAGGGCGTCACGAGCGTCTGACAGGTTGGACGTTATCGACCGGTCGATAGCTGAAATATGGAAAAATATAAGATTAGATTATAGAGTTTTACAGCAAACAGCACAACATGTTAGTGTGTTTCTGAAAAGGCGGTGAAACACTTGCGTCATGAGGACAAACTATTTTATGTTTCTACAAATTTAGTTACATTTCTATCTGCCAGGAGAATTTTTCTGCTCTACCGATTCTCATTATGCTCCATTAATCCCTGTAGTATTTATTTACACATGGACAAAAAGTTAGAGTAATGAATTTAAGAAGAATATGACAGCTAAGGGTTTATGCGACACTCACCCATGTCAGCTAGCAGACACGTGATGGCCTGAACATCAGCTCCAGCATACACATCACTCAGCTGGTTGACCACCGGTAGACACAGAGTGTGCACCCGGATTCGCCTTTTTCCTGTCAGAAGAAAGGGATGAGAAATCGCAAGGGTCACGTGTGAACATTTGTAAAAAACATTTATTAATCCAATGAAATTATACGTCACGTCACAATCCCACAACTCCTGGTCTAATGGGATCTGATACTGGCCACATTTAGAAAATAAAACCTCGCCAAACATCTGAATTGAGCACTGATGCATGCAGTGTGAAGGTAGCCTTAATGTGTGTGCGTACCTTTACTGGAGGTGTAGAGCAGAGCAGCCTGGAAGCAGGCCAGAGACGAGTCCGCCAGAGAGTCTTCAATAGACATCTGGACAGCAAAGGCAGAGTCTGGGTTCACATTGGCCAGGGACAGCAGGTCGGTGGAGCGCACAAAGAAGTTACCGTGGAATGTGTGGATGGATAAACCTGAAGGCAGGAAGAGGACGGAAAATGTAGAGACAACACTTGAAAATGGAGCTTCTTTGTGTGTGTGTGTGTGTGTGTGTGTGTGTGTGTGTGTGTGTGCGTGTGTGAGTCCAGGCACTCAGTTACCTTTAGTGCATCGTATTCTCATGACCGCCTCGAAGCCGATCTTCCTGGTGAGGTAGCGCTCCAGATCTTTCTGGAACTTCTCCAGTTGAGCCGGGTTGTGGATGTAATGGAAGGAGGGGTAATAAAAGATGCTGCCCGCTGAATATTTGGAGATACATGCTGAGGAAGAAGAGGAGGAAGAAAAGTATAATTCAATATTCAAGGACTACAAGCTGTTTTCTCTCATGCTCCAAGAAAAGTCCCAAAATAAAATCCTCAGTTAATTTTAGCATGTTAATGTTAGCATTAGGATTAAATGGAATACTCTGGTAAATTTATTTTTGAGTATGAAATTCTCATTTTCTGTGGGCTTGAAATGTGGCTCTGAAAAGTTTCTATCCTGTGTTCTCTGAGAAGTGAAGCTGCAGTAAACTTGGACGATGCATTCTGCAGTCTGCCTGAGGATGTGGGAGCACAAGTGTTGAAATCTTTAAATGTAAACTTAAATCCTACCTATTCAGCCAGGCCTTTTACTAAGAATGGTTTATAGACACGTTATTTTATTCACTCACTTTTTGTATCTATGTTCTAAATTTCTACTCCTTTTTTATGCTATTTGATTTTTATTTTATTCTATTCTTTTCATGCCTAGTGATGAATGACTAGGTGACCTGACAGGAAACTGTTGGACAGATCAAGGCCCATGTTCATGCTGCTGGATGGTAAGGTTTATGGCTCTATTCACGGTTCTATTCTTATTGTAATTCATTTATATTATCGTTATTTATATCATTTATCTTTTATATTTATTTCTCATTTATATTTATTCACATTTTTTTTAATCAATTTTTTTTTCATCCCTCTTATTAATTTGTTTAGTTTTGTCTTTTAAACCTATTCTATCTAGTTTTTGTCTCGCTTTTTATTTTAATTATTGTTGTCTATTTTATTGTTTTTAATATTTCTTATAATTCATAATAATTTTAATTCATTTATTTATTTCATTGTCATAATTTTTATTCTTGCTTTGTCGTTTTAATGTATTTTTACTGATTCTACAATCTAGTTTTTATTTCACACTGTTTTACTACCATTACTATTACAATAGTTCATGCATTGGCCTTAAATTGTTCAACTGTTTTTGACTTTTTTGTTATTTTTACGCTTTACAACTGTTCTGTCTTGTTATCGGCTTGTCAATCATCTTTGAAGCACTAAAACTGCATTTACCTGTATAAAAGGTGCTATATCAATAAGTTTGATCAATTGATTGAGGTTGAGACTGAAATGTTGGTGTGTTCTTACCCAGCGAGGCGAGGTCAGCGTACTGGGAGCTGAGCAGGAACAGATCCACCCCGATTTGTTGCCCTGAGCAGTCCAGTGCAAGTTTCTTATAGAAGTCTGTGGCTGGGCCGAGGTGCTGAACTCCCTGGAAACATAAAGACTGATTACAGAGAGAAATCCTCCTGTTCCACTCTGTCGAGGAAGAAATCATCACCAACAGCTTTGGGGAGTTTTCCCCTAAAGCCTCCTGTGACATTAGATACACATGTGTCATATTTGTATTGATTAACGTGTCTGCTAAATGATGTTTGATATGAAACAGATGCAGACTGAGTCAAGATTATGTTTTCTTTCATTTCCGTTTTATCTGTCAGCCCCGAATCCTCATGATGGCACAGAAAACAGAGAGGTCAAAGCAAAAAAAATCACTTTCCCTGAGAGCGTCCCACATCTGTTCTTAGTTTGCATAATTCATGATGTTTGGACGCCACTGCTGAAACTTCTTGGCAGTTTATTCAGATCAGAAATAGAACACAGATGATGCAGATCAATATATCACAGTTTTGGGAGAACGAAAACACCAAGGTTAGCTCAGCATCCATCATGAGTGCTCCTGCTCTACAGTGAAACGTGAGATCCAATTATGAAGTTGTGGCTGGTCATAAAAGTGAGTTGTGGCAGGAGTATAAAAACAACACAGCACTGCCAAGACAATAAGTATAAATCCACACAGCGGGGGGCTGAGAAGAGCCGCTCTCCTGCTGTATTCCATCTGTCATATGGTTTGGTTCAGGCTGCATAAATCACAGGGAACTAGGAAACACCAATATTTAGAGGTCGTGTTCTGGGTCATTGTATCAAACCAGTGCCTTTTGTTGTTCCTCAAACAATCAGCGTTGAGATTTCTATGAAAACAATTAAATGCCGAATTTAATAATAAATATAATAAAATATCGCTTTCTAGTCATCCGACCACTCAAAGCGCTTTTTCACACTATGAGCAACATTCACACACATTCACACACTGGTGGCCAAAGCTACCATACAAGGTGCCACCTACTGCTCAGTTTTTAACACACTCACACACCAATGGAAGCATCATCAGGAGCAATTTGGGGTTCAGTATCTTTCAGTATCTATCTTGGGGATTGAACCACTGATCTTCTGATTAGTGGATGACCTGCTCTACCCCCTTGAGCACTGACAACAGAGTGGAAAAAATTTAATTTTCCCTCTAGGATTAATAAATAAATAAATGTTCACAGTAAAATGTTTGACTGTACATTTACAGGAAGTTAGTGGCTACTTGTTGCTTTACTCTCACAGTAAATTACTGTCCTTTTTACAGTAAATTGTTGAAAACTGACAGCTGTATACTGTGATCTCACAGTAGTTATGCCTGCCTGAAGTATACTTCTGTAAATTACTATTACTTATATTTACCTGCATGAATTTCACAAATAAAAACTGAATTTGGTTAAATCTCACAGTAAAAGCCTGTGAGGTGATAATAATGTAATTTACTGTGAAATATTACATACTGTAACTTCCTGGAAATCATTTGCAACGTACACATTTATTGATGTCCTCTTAGTTCACTTCATCCCCGTTACCCTCACCTAAAACCCTTGCAAAATAATGGTGAATTCCACAAGTGACAGGAAGTTCTAGGAGGCTGTGTTATATCACTGTCATGAAGATGACAACTCAAAGAGAAGTAAATTCCTCGCATTTCTAATGTGTCATTTTTGATGTTTTATAAAATTGACCGTGGGGACAAGCACACCACGTCAACACTGTTACCAAATTTAAAAAATAAAACTAAAGAATTGTTTACTTTTCACATTATCATTGATATTTTTAAGAGAATAACCTTTTAACTGATCTAAGAAAGTGACCCTGTGACCTTTTTTGGCTTGAAATATTCCAAAAATGTAATTGGCTGGTAAAATGGTGAAAAAAATGGAGGTAAAAATCTAAAAACATGCTAAATAGCAGCAGCAACAGAAACTCAAACTTTACCACATCAAAAAAGAAATACATTAAAACTGTGATTAAGTGCTTACAAAACCATAAACACCCTCTCATTCATACCTTAGTGCTGGAGCGCTGGTTGGGGTCTTCCCTCGACTGCAGTGAACCGACACCCAGCGTCGGCAGCTGGGTCTGAAACACCGAGACGCGGCCCCCAGTGGGCGACATCAGCTTGAAGGCGGCTTGTAACGCCGGGCCGAGGGCGCTGTGGGTCTCCCTGCTCTGGCTGAACATGCCAGGCAGCGACGTCAGCAGGTCCTTCACCAGCTGGAGGAGGGAAGGAGGGAGAAATGAAACTGAGAGAGGGGACTGAGGAAATAATGAGAGAATAATGTGGAAAGGTGTTACTGTAGCTGTTGATGTTTCCATAAAAAAAAGGTTGTACCTCTTTGCTTTCCTTCAGGTTCACCATTAGACTGTCATGAGACGGGATGAAGATGTCTGGAAGTAACAAAAAACAGATGTCCGGATCACAGCAAAAATATTTATGGCAATTTATCACAAGACAAGCAGCATTATAGAATTTAATTTTTTTTACATTATTGTAAAGATGTGGATAGGGTTTTACTTTAAATCAACGACATCTTTAAAATAATTACAGACATCATTAGGTGAGGGATAAATCATGAAAATTTGTAATTCATCCTTTGTCTAAATTAAAAAAAATCAGTGTAAATCATCCTGTCTCTTCATGACCTACATGAATAACTTGCTCAGCTATATGTGAGTCGGCTCTTAATTACCAGGCTACATTCCAATGTGTTAGTAAATAACAGGAAATGGACAGGGATACATGTCTCTGTGCCCTTGCACAATTTGTGCACGTCGGAGGTCCTGGTGGGACGCGGCTGTGAAAGTCAGATGCTGCAGCTAATCATTAGCATACAGAGGGCGGGTGTGTCATCAAACATGTGAAGTTTGGAGCAGATCGGACCATGTCCCTTGGAGTTACAAACCACTTCCTGTTTCATGATGAAACATGGAAATTTAATGCGTCGCCATGGTCACATGGTTCGATGAAAACTCAAGCTTTTGGCAACTTTCATGTCAAGTCTTTAGATGGTACAGATAAAATTTGAACACGATCCGATCAAATTTCTAGGAGGAGTTTGTTAAAGTACAACCCCTGGAAACAGACAAAAATGCACAAAAACTGCACAGTAAATTCAAAATGGCTGACTTCCTGTAGGGTTTAGGGTATAGCGCCAAGAGACTTTTTTGTACGTCAAGTTTTGTACACCTAAGTTAAGCCAGCTTCAGGGGCTACTTCATTGAAATTTAGTAAGGGGCACTACCGAATTTTTCTTTGCAACTGAGCACAAGAACCAAAAAGAAATCTAATTTATCATTTTATGTTCTGATGTTTGTGCAAAGTGCCATGAGTTATTAAGCATCATCCCTAAAAAAATGAGATTCATTTGGGAGAAAAATAATAATTCCTCTAGTTTCAACAGGGTGTAAAAATGTAGATATGAAGACTTTCATTCTGAGTTAGAATTCTGCTGTACTGAAATGGTACTCACTATAACTTTTAAAACTATGTAAAACCTTTGTGCATCCAAGAAGCACTCCATCCTTTTGACTACTTTACTATTATCATTAATCATTTACTCGATAAGCTTTCATATCTTTTCTCAGCACCATTTGTTATGATTCTCATTTAATTAGCTCTCAACACACACTTTTTAAGACCTTTTTATACCACTATCAATGAAATTTAAGACAAAACTTCTGATGGAAATACACACTAAAAGTTAAAATATTCTCTTTCCAAGTAGAACACACTGATGTCGGTGTAAAATGAACAGTATGGTAAAATGACACTGATAATTTAACAAAGCAGACTGATTGCGTGATCCTCAGTGTATATCGTAAACAGCTGCCCCCAACTATTAATGGCTAAAAAACAAGCACATACAATCTTAAGTCTGATTTCAGTGAGCAGACGTACCGTCTATGTCCGACACCACCAGCATCTGTGGCTGGGACAGTCCCTCCTGGAGGTTATAGAAGTGGATGGTGTTGTCAAAGGTGAGAAAGCCCACCCTGGTGCGTGTATCCCCGGGCAACCTGGAGCACAAAACAACCCTTTGTCAGAACAGGTTAAGGTGGATATAGGGTTGCAGCAGCATTTTAAGATATACAATGATATGAAAGTTGACAGTTATCATACTGTGTATTTGCTTATCTAAGATAATGCAAAAAGAAATGCAGCTGGATGGAGAATCTCACATTTATTTTAGTTATTTCCCAAAGGGAGACTTTCTGCACATGCGTCCATTAAAGAAATACTTTCAAGTTTCTATTATACTTACAAATCATTTTTACAACCAAAAATAACCTTTAGTTTCATTCCTTTAAGGGTCATTGTGCCTCATAATAATAATAATTGTTTAAGCCTGTGATGCTGTGAAATTTTCTGAGATGGTTATCGTAGCGTGAACATCATACACCGTTGCAACTCTGGGTGGAACCCCCCCAAAAAACGTTTCCAGAGAACTGGATGTGACAGCCGCTTGTAACCATCTGCTTATTTTCAAAAAACTATATCAATAAATACTGATAATAAGTTTGTTATGGTTAATAATTTAGATAAGATTTAGAGCAAGTGATAAACTCATAAGGCAGCCAGATTTATACGTTTATTGCACTGCATTATCAACACTCACTTATCAAGGTTCTCGAGAAGTGATTCACAGAAGTACTTCAGGTAGCCTGCTTCCACAGCATTGTGAGACACATCGAGGACAAACAGGTAGGCAGCTGGCTGAGGGGGCCGCAACTGAGCACACAAGAGGTGAAACAAACACACACGATTAGTGGGGATGGAGTGACTTTGATAGTCTTAAAACAGCTGATAGTCAGAAAACGATGTTACAGGTCTAAAATTTTGAGTCTAGTTAAGTGTCCCTCTCTTTTATGTTAAAGTTCACACAGTAGGAACAGCCCTGCCTCCAGATGTGCTGCACCGAGACAAGACTGCCCTCTAGTGGACACACACTCACACTACATGAACATTCAAAAGTCCACAAGAACAACCGAAAGTTTCGGACACCTGCTGAAATATGTCGATACTGAAACAATGCCACAGCAAAAACCAAAATCATCAGGAAATAATTTGACTAAACAGAAAACTAGAAAACACTCAGCAGAGCGCAGACATCCGCCAACGAGGTGTACTGAGTCATTTGTGTTCAGGTTACTTTGGTGCACTAATGTAGTGTGCAGACTAATGATCCTGGGTTTGAGATTCATCACCATGAAGTGTCAGACTTACAGTTAATGTGCTTTCATACTCAATAAAACTGTAGCTGTTTTTTTATTACATGTAGGTGTGTGTTTTTAACAAAGAATCAGTACATTTATAGCGATAACTGGATTATTGTAAATTACATACATCATTCCCTTCTTTCTAGGTACAGTATACAGTACAACACAAGAAGAGACAGCTCACCATGTAGTCTGAGGAGGCGATGAACTCCACCGTGGCGTTTTGGACCTCTGGTCTCTTATGGGGCTCGCCATACGACCTGGTGACTGGGTTGTACATAAACTCATCTGGAACTAAACAAGAAGATGACAGAGAGTGAGTGTGACATGTGCAAAACTATGTGGGACACAAATGAACAATGGAATAATTATAGGGCTGGATACAGAAAATAGGACAGATGTCAGCAAAGGAAATCAATAACATTATTTTCTGACTCATGACTGGACTCATACCATCATTGACCCGATAACAGAGGTTGCACTTCCACCTGCGCTGGTCCAGGAAGGTGACAAAGGGATTGATGTAGGTGCGACAGGAGCGACAGCGCACTATCGTGTTCGACGTGATCACCGGTAACTGCTGCAGAGGGAGAAAGAAAAAAGACAGGGTGGGGGGAAACAGAGTAAATACTGAGGGGACATACAAATGTGTCTTATGAGCTGAACAATTTACATTTTGTGCTTCTTTTCAAGTTTAGTCTCAATCGTGACCTTTCTGAAAACATTCCTCTGCTCGGGCCTCGAGAGACGACTGAAGTGAAGCTTTGTTTCTGCTTCTTGGGGAATGTGGTTGAATGAATCTGTGGAACTGTGAGCTTTGTTTTCTCTCTCTGTCTCTTTTGTTTCTGTGACTGTGTTCTCAAGGACGTCTGCGAATGTTCCAGGGTCACCTGAGACTTTTATACTTTTTTCCCTTATAATAGAAGTCATTGTTATAACTCCTCTTATGAAGGCACACTATGATAATGGTGATTCTCAGTGTTGGATAAATTGTGATATTTCCATCTCAAAGCCATAAGGGCCATGACACACCAGGCCAGGGCACCAGTGAGCGTCTGTTGCCCTACACTTCACAGTGTGCCCCACCAAATCAACATGTTAAATTGGCATCAGTGCCAGCAGAGTCCATCGGTGAAGAGAAACATAAGTGAGGACAGCAAACACACGACTGAAGCCAAGAGAGCATGAGATCAAAACAAACTTGTTATATTAGGGAAGATTTTTTATTTACAAACTGAGCTCTTCGGCAGAAACTGTTCTTTACAATCTATGTCACCGTTTGCTGGCGTAAAGTAAATATAATTTGTTCTTTCAACATCAGGTTGTGTTGTTAATGAGCTAACATGCTAACTAGCATCTTGAATCCGTCCTGTCGGTGTTTCTGTTTTCCTTTTTGAATGATAAATACAGAATACCACTGTCTGCTGGTGTGGAGTTATTTCCTCTCAAGCAGGCCCAGAGTGTAGGCGCTAGTTGGCCGTTGGCTGTGTTCTTTGTAGTGTGTTCAAGTGCATTCTCGGAACCCATCGGCTGTATTCGGCATCTGACTTCCGGCAGACGACGATACAGCCTCTGGGGGCAGTGTCCCGCCTCGTTAGTTCACCGCACGGACCGTTTAACCTGGCAACAACTGCAGCCGGCTCAAACGTGATTGGTCAATATCATGCAGACTACAAACAGCCTACAACTGGAAACCAGGGCTCTTCCGCTTTTCTTCCAGAGGCAAGATCTCCCGGGTTTGCCTACAGACTCTACATTCACTGAATGTAGAGTCTGTTGATAGAGACTTGTTCAAGTGCAACTCTTTGGCTGAGACACAGGCAATGTAAGGTGATGCAACAGTCGGCATCCGTCGCCACTAGGTATTTTTATGTCGGTTTGGTTTGTCTGGGCCTCAACATTTAGGCTTTATCTCCCCAGAAGCAAAAGGTATTGACAGATATTTAATGGGTACATTGCTGGCAGCAGGGAAAAAGCTCTGACTAGAAGATGATGCCCTAAATAACTGGATAGATGTGACAATAGAGAGTTACATGATTTAAAAAAGGTTACTTTGAAAATGGGTGCAATCAGAGCTTGTGATTGTTGGTCATCTTGATGGACAGGCTCATAAAAATTCCATCATAACCTCCTATTACCCGCCATTTTAATTTGACTTTTTTTTAATGAAATTACATATTTAATAGTATTTAATTGTTATTCTTTTAATAATTAATATACAGAACAAGCTTATTAAGCACTGTTGAGGACATGGAGAGAAAAGATGAGCAAAGACACTGATCATGCAAACAAACTTCAACACTCGAGACATTTTACAACAGTATGTAGTGATAAAGCAACCAGTGAGATGGCCGCAGCCAGCTAGATAACAAGGTTGTGCACTCAAAATCAAAAGACAAGACTGGACAATAGCTAATAAATATGCACACACCACCAACTGGACAGGGATGTGAATATGGGAAAAATTCGGTTAGTGTAACCTCTGGTTGCAACTAGTCAAACGTCTGAGCCCTGAGTTTCTTAAGATAAAAAGGTGAAGGAGCATCCGTATTTATTTTTTCCTTGACTGTATTCTCTTCCATGTGCAAATATATCACTGCAATATACAGTAAATGCAACTTTGTGACGCCAAACTGCTACAAGCTCTTTTTAAAGATCTTTTGTTGGCTTCTTTGCCTTTATTTGCTAGATCATGTTAGGCTACCGGTTGGAATCGAACCTGCAGCCCCAGCAGTGATGACTTAGCCTCTGTACATGGGGTGCCTGCTCTAATGGATAAGCTACTGGGGGGGCAGGCTACAAGCATTTTTATTCATTCATTCATTCATTTATTTTTTCCCTGTACCCCTCTCTCTCAGAGTGTGTCTAGTTATTTTATGGCTCTTTTTTCATAACTATTCCTTGAAAATTAGAAGAAATACACATTGAATCAATCTAAATGGAAACAAGGCTGAGATACAATATTTTTGGTACAAGATACTCTTACTGTTTTTATTCTTGGCTTTGAAAATGTACAATTTTTTAGTATGCCAGACAGCTGCACTGTGTATTGTTACATAAACTATTTATTCTCTGAGAAAAAACAGACTTGACAGTGAGGTTGTCCGGCACAGATTATGAATTGGTTGTAAACAAAGCACATTTGTTTTGGAGCTAAAGCAAAGCATATTCATAGCTGTTTTTGTTTTTAATAAATAATCAGTGAGGGCAGGATTTAGAGGTGAACGGTGGGACTGTAGAGAACAAATGTCTGTTTTATAATTCAAACACAAATTATCACAAAGCACAGAGTTGTGTGGTGTGAAATTGGCGAGTGGTGTAGTGTGAAGTGAGTGTGAAACCTGCGGCGTTACAGTCGTCCACTAAGGAAGAAGTAGCTACTGAGCAGCTGAGCCTGAGCCACCAAAACATCCACTAGTCCATAGGAGACTGTGGATGCACAGTTTGGTAGTTTCATTGTTTTGAATCTGTTTAACTACATGAATATACATCGAGGTAAAATCATATTTTATTCAGAGAGTCCCCTGTAAATGAACTTCTCGAGCCTCTCAAAACTTTTCCCGTCATTGCTGCTGCTTGAGTAAACAAAGTTTTTCAGCCACAACTTCCTACTCGTTTGTCACGTGGTATCAGGGCATATCTGTTCTCCGTCACTTCATAACTTCTGAGAACCACATCAGCTGCCTAACACCTCTATAAATAAACTCATCTATCGTCCTGCACCTCATCATCATTCTCCTCCTGCTGCCCGTCCTGCTGTCACTGCAGCTGCTCCTCACAAAGAGCAGACTCATAACTTGTTTAGTTTGTTACGAGTGGACCAGTCTAACATGATATAAGTGATGTACTCTTTCTTCAGTCTTCAGTTAGTGAAATAGTACTCGATAAACCGACATAAATCGTATCAGAATCTTTATTTACTACTGTGCAGGGATCCCTCTCTCTGGGAAGAATCCTTCGCTGCACAAGTTGGGATGTGTTTTTTCTTTCACTAAATAAATCACAATGGTTTGTTTAGTAAAAGTAGAACAAGGAGGACAAGTAAAGAGGACGGCAGCCTGCAGTGAGTGTCTTTTGTTAAAGTGTGTTGGGGCAGTACTATCACACTACTATCCCCCAAAACAACGGGACAAAACTTGACAAATTCTTCACTTTAAAGCAGCAACAGCAATAATAAAACCCCAAGCTTTCACATGATAAAATAAATGTTGTTGTTAAAGATTTTTTCCCCTCAATCAGACAATATTTGCCTCAAAATCTTTACTACTCCAAACTAATGGCCAAAACACACCAGAAAAAACAATGGACAATACCATAGTCACATGAACTATTTGATTTTTTTCAAGTTAATAACTAATTGAGTATTCGAAAATCATTGCCCATCCCTTGTATCTTCCAGTGTGTGTTGAGTTTTGTGAGGGTTTAGACATCAGATCGTACCTGTAAGTCTCTGAAGGGGTGGAGGAGGAGGCCCAGAGGGAGCCTGGCCTTGTTGAGAAGAGCCTGGGTCTGTGGGATGCTGGACAGGGTACACCTGAATGTCCTGATCAGCAGAGAAACACAAGGAGAGAGGAGGTGCATTGAGTAACACATCAACAGTTTAGACAATGACACAGTGAAGAGATTCAAAGATGTAGAGGATTTGAAAAAGACATAAGTCAAAAGACTTCTTTCAAATAACAGAGGATTGAAATATGAGCAAAAATAGTATGTGTCTGTAGTTAAACCCTCCTTCACTTTACTTACTGTGGACTACAGTTGACTTTCTTCAGGTCGGGGCTGAGGTTGGGTTCGGGGGCTTCAAGCGGCCTGGGGGGCAGCAGGTTCCTCTCCTGCAGCAGGTTGACCGGCCTCAAGGCCTCCACCTCCAGCTCTGGCACCCCGCTCAGCCCACCCAGGGCTGCAGACAGCTGGGACAGATTTGGGAATGGCTGCAGAGGAGGGAGAGAGACATAACTACTTTTTAATCCTGTGATAAATCAGAGCTGTCGTCAGTATGACCACCGACAAACATATATGGCTCTTGTTGCTAAATGCTCCACGATGTTCTCCAGCTAGTCTCTAACTGTGTCTGTTTGCTGTGAGGCGCTGAGCAGGTAGTCTACAGTGGATTCATCAAAGCTTTCTTATTGAAAACAGCTGAAAACAAACAACCACTGTCCTATTTCCAGCTTCGCCGCCCCCCCGGAATTAACTGCATTTTTCGCCCACTCACTTAGCTCCTTTTCTCTGCTCCTATGGCAGCTCAACTCCTCTCCTTACTGTGGAAGTATAAAAAGAACTCTGTTGCTGTCTCATGTGTGAGACAAGTCTCGAGGTCCAGAAATATTACGAGCTAGATGACCCACAATCCAGTCTTTATAAAGACCATAGCCAAAAACATAATACCTGGAGAGTCATAGCTCTGGAGATCGCAGATTTGAAAATTTAGGAGTGATTCGAAATTCAGATATCTTAAACCAGGCTGGTAAAAACACTTTTCATTTGCAAGTTATAAATAAAGGCATCAACAATAACAAAAACAACTAGAGCACTCGGAGAGCGCAGACCTCCGCCAAGCAACTCGGATTTCCAGTCATTTTATTATTTTATCCACTTCGCTTCAACCGATCACCACCAAAATTATATCATCTGTTCCTTGTCCCATTATCAACCTTTCCTGAACATTTCATCAAAATCCGTTCACAACTTTTAGAGTTATTTTGCAGACAAATAGACAAACGCCGGCGAAAACATGACCTCCTTGGTGGAGGTAACAAAAAACATTTCTCTTTATTAAAGCTGTGGCCTCACCTGGGAGTACTGCTGGTAGCCTGACTGGCCGTATGGGTCATGAGAGGGCGAAGAGTCAGTGTGGGAGGCCAGTCCCTGCCGATACCCTGGCTGCATGCTGGGGTAACCATAGCTCCCATAGGGTGCAGCCTGGTTGGTCATATTGTTGGAGGGCGGCAGGGAATCTGGACAAGAGAGTTCACGGTTAAAGAAATGTGACATATTTTTGGAGGACAGGTGATTGTCAGTGTTTTAACCTGATTAAAGGTCAGCGTGGCTGTACAGTGCATTTTGGAGATATGATATTTAAGTGGTAAATGTGTGTGTGTCTGTTTGTGTGTGTGTGTGTGTGTGACCCATTTTCATCACAGGCTTTTACATAAATTGAGAAGTGCATCTCATCATCCTTCACTGCAAAAAAATATCACCTCTCTCATCTCTACTACTTTAACTTACTCCAACGTGTTTTGAAAAATGTGGAAAATATATATATATATATTTTTTTTTTTTTTGTAACTAACACAGTGTGCTAGATGCAACATGATATATTTTCTCATCTTGTTTAAATTCTTATAATACGGCACTAGAGTATTTCTTTGGGAGATGTTGCTTATATTTACACTATCGATATATGGCTGTATGGAATTTTATTAAACATAACGGCAGTGTCATTTACTGCAGCAACTTTCTGAAATTACAAAAAAAACAAAAACTAGTAAGCAGTAGGACTGCCCCCTGATAGCTGACCAAACATTAGTCAAACAGATATTATTGGTCGCTTAGTCGCAGAAAAAACACACACACAAACAAAAAAAAAACCCATGAAACTCTATCAGGAGCTGCGCCTTGTCAAAGTAAATCAAAACCTGTATGACTGGACCATGTGGGAATTTAATTTGAAAGGACAGACACAGGAAGTGTCCACGCTCAGCAGTCAGACAGGAGTCAGGTTAATTTCCAGGGCTGGTACCTGCGGTTATTCCACAGGCTAGTTAATAACATGTCGGGCAGGAAATCCAAAGTGTGGGATCATTTTGAGAAGGTGAAGGACGAACCCAAGGTGATATGTAAACTCATCTTCATTGGTCGACTACAAACATGACGTATCATCTGAAACATGGAAGTAGCTACATGCCCATTAGCCCACAGCGTCATTAACAGGCGGCTCGCTCAGTGTGTGACGTGCACTTGTAGATGAAATATAGGCCTATATTAATGAAGGTTCATTAGTACGGTTTTGTATTTCTCTGTAATGTAGCACAGTGTTAACAATGTTACTGATACTATTCTTTCTCACACCTTCAACTCAAACCACCAAAATATATCATTTAATATTAAATTAATATCGTAAACGTGCAGGCGACTAGTCGACTAATGGCCCTAAATGATGACTATTGGTCGACTAGGAAAATTCTTAGTCGGGGGCAGCCCTGGTAAGCAGTTCTGTAATGGGATATTTTGCTGTGTATGCCTATTATTTAGATGAACAGCATGTTTGTGATCAAAACATACCTGGATAGCTGCCCCCTTCAAGGGAATCATAGCTGTTGGGCACCGGAGAGGCACTGCCAGTCGAGGAAGAGGAAGTGTCACCGCCTGAGAGAGGCAGACAGAAAGAGTGAAACACAGAAAGGGTTAAAAACTGAAATAAAAAGCAAAGACTGGTTGAGAGGACTGGAGGAGCAAAGAATTAAATTAATATAGTTAAACAAAGACCCATGGGGACGGCCAAAAAAAGCACAACAGAACAGAGTACAACTGAAGAAAAAAATGTAAGACAGAAAATAGTTTGAAAGATAAAAGGAAAAATAAAAAAAGAGAGGAGGCCTGGGAGAACGAAGGACAACAACTGTAAATGAAGTCAATAAGAATAAGGAAAGGAGGGTCAAGATTAAAAAAAAATGGAAGACGAGGAGGGAAAGAGGGGAAGAACAAAAGCAGAGACATTAAAGGGAATGAAAAGCGGCGTTTTTTTGTTTGGCCATGAAGAGTGCTGCTGTGTTTGGACTCCCTCAGGCCTCACAGAGAAAGAGAGATGAGGCGGAGTGAATACTGGAAAGAAAACATGATGAAAAGATGTACTTAAGTCTTGGACAAGCTGGCGTACAGGCCTCCGAGGACAGAAAACATGGAGGGAATGAAGGGAAAAATATGGAGGAGAGAAACATGAGAATAGCTGAAGATTACAAAGCTTATGTGATGGCTACAGAATGGGACTCATTACCATCATCTCTCTGTACAGCTCTCCCACAGTCCATCATCTTCACTCACACTGACTCTCTCCCCTCTCTGCCTTTCTCCCTACTATAATACACACTCTATAACAGGGATATTCAGTTACAAATTCAACTGGGGCAGATTTTAAAACCAGGAAATGTCGATGGGTCAGAGATGTTCAGCAGCAGGCAACCTACTGAACCTAATGGTAATAACAAATTTCGGTAACACTTTACTTGAAGGTATCTACATAAGAGTGACATGACACTGTCATAACTATGACATGACACGGTCATGAACCTGTCATAAACATTATGTACATGTCATAAATGTTTATGACTGCTGTCATTAAGTGTCATTTGGTTTTTGTAATGACAAGTTGACATTGTTTGGGTTGTCTTAATTATGACAACTTGACATTAATCAAAGTGACATTACCAGAAGATGTCTTCGTCATGACAAGTTGACATTAAATTTGTTTGGGATGTCCTTATTATGACAACTTGACATTAACCAGGATGACACTACCAGAGGATGTCTTTATGTTAATGTCAAGTTGTCATAATAAGGACATCCCAAACAAATCTAATGTCAACTTAACATAATCGAGACAACTCAAACAATGTCAACTTGTCATTACAAAAAACGAATGACAATTAATGAGCAGCAGTCATAAACGTTTATGACATGTACATAATGTTTATGACAAGTTCATGACAGTGTCATGTCACCCTTATGTTTTGTTTAAGTATTGTTCTCAGATTCAGAAACAAGAGATAAAGATGAAGATATAAATAAAATACTAAAATAGACAATGAAATAAATAAAATAAAATATTAAAGTAGACATTGAAATAAAATAAAATAAAATATTAAAGTAGACATTAAAATAAAATAAAATAAAATATTAAAGTAGACAATAAAATAAAATAAATAATAAAATAGTAAAGTAGACAATCTGAAATATATACAATATACAATGAAATGGTTGTAGCGTTATAAATGAAATAAGAATGGCACTGTTTAGGCACAGGTACTGTTTAAAATGTATCATTACAGCACCGATATCAGAAAAAAATAAACAATACCCAGCCCTATTTCAAACCTACAATTTATAACAGTTACAGATCCTAAAAAAAAATTAAGAACCACAGCATGAGTACACCAAAAACCAGCTCATTATATCCTATTTATACCTCCATGTATGAGACATTTGTGTAAAATGTTGCCATAATTTGTATATTTCAGTTGTGGCCAAAGACACTTTTTGTGAGGTCACAGTAACATTGACCTTTGACCACTACAATCAGTTCAACCTTGAGTCCAAGTGGACGTTTGTGCCACAGCTATAGGTGGCACGGAGGCATAACAATCCTCCAAAATGAGGCAATTAGCAAGCAAACGTTGGGGAAGAAGTTAAGCTGATATAAACAATGCAGAGCTAAAGATATTTAAAAGTAAGTATATTTGTTAAACTGACTTTGTTTTATGAGGACACACATTTGTAGCGTCTCAAGGAGGCATGTTAGTGAGTATCACCAAACATACCTGTGTTTTTATCAGAAAACCCCACAGGGTGCCATTAATTTGTGACAGTGCTGTCAATTATTTTGTGCTGTCCCTCAAATTGCACCATCACTTTTAACTCCAAAAGTCAATAAATCTTGTAGATGAGCATGATGGTGTCTAATGCAACCACAACATCCTCCTATTCACTCTCTGTGATCTCACTTCCTGTCTGACTCTCTGCTGTTCCTGATCAAGATAAGGCAAACATAATATTACCAAAATAAGTCTTGTGGCTGCATTGCATTATGGTCCGCTGCAGCCACTGTTTTCCCTCTCATGTCCAATAATGAATAGGCTTTTCCAGAGGGATTACAAGGGTAGAATATTTGAATTAACCCATTAATCCATGTGGGCCAAAAGGAGGGATCAACGGCAGCAAACCAAGACACGACAGGCCTCGGGCAGAGAGCTCATTGGACGGGACGGGATCCAATTATCTCCGACTAAATCGGACCAGCAGACACTGGATTATCTGCTCTGGAGGAGCAGGACACCGGGACAGCTTAGCCTTCTTCCACCTCCCTCAAGTTTCTTCTGACAGCTCCTCATTCTCCTCTGCCTCTTTTCCTTTCTTCTGTCAGATCATAGATTAATAAAGGGGAGGCTAGTCTCGGTTAGAACAAGGAGAACAGACAGTGTTCTTTTTCTTCTTCCCCTCAACTGTTGGTCGTTATATGTTTAGTCACAAGCCCATTTTGCTTGCCCCCAGGCTGCTATCACCTCTGGTTACAGATAATTTCAGCTTCATTCATACTGTGGCCGACAGGGTTTCCTTTCTAATCTGCTTCTCACAAATGACACTGATCTCATTATCAGGACCATCCGTCCACTACAGAGGGATTTCAAGCTTTTGCCTGCAGGACGTTGTTTCAGGTTTCCCGTTAGGACACTGAGAGATTCCACGTCTCCTTCCCAAATGCTTCTGACATGCTTAAAAGCAACAGCACTCTGGTTGCTTCTTGGTATGAATTTCCATTTCCCGGCTTCAGTTCTGTGACTTAAGGCCTTTACACACGAGGAGTGTGATGAATAAACGATACAAAAATGCGAAACACTCGCCTGCGAATAGTTTGCATCAAAACTATTTATACCAGCAGCAATGCAAATCTGTGACAGTTCCAGCACATGTTCAATTAAATGTTTAGACTGGCCACCAACGATGCAAATTTGTGACAACTACCAGGATCCTATTGACAAAGAGTAGCGTCTGGAAGTCTGTCTGAGATAAGACAGATGTTCCCAACTGGTCCAGCCACGAGACCCAGACTGCTCTTTAGTCATTAGTTCAAGGTCCACGACATTTAATATATTCAGTGTCATACTAGCATTTGGCCATGTTGTCGACCTAGCTTGCTGTCTCTGTTAAGTAGTCTGTCGCGTTTTTGCCTCTTCAAATTTATTGTTTTCAATGTAGACGAGTGGCAGGCGAGCTCAAACACCAGAGCGACACCGCTGCAGCTAATAAACTGAGTTCAACATTTGGAATGCAGCAGCGTGCTCTGCATGTCATGTGACGAGGAACAACCAATCACAGCCAGCAGATATCTTTCCCTTCTTCTGTAAATATCAGTCGGACGAGTATGGAGAAGAAGTTGATCGTTTTAGTGCGGGGCTGCCAGAGCTTTACATCTGTTCCACGGACAATATTTTTAGGTCTAAAACATACAAAACAACACCTGGAAGAAGATCAGCTCTGCACTCAGGATTTCTGGTTATGGTCGCTTAGCAACCACAGACGCAATCTGCCTCAGCGCCCCTGAAAGCGCCAACCTTGCGTTTTCCAAGTGGTTAAAGACATGGCATGTGTACGGCCCCTTATTCACTCACTCTACAACAAGAATTGGCATTTCAAAATAAAAGCTTGTGTCTGAAATTCACTGTACTTCAAAAATAAAGTATGTTTTTTACAAACTCCACTGGCCAAAGCTACTGTATGCCATTTTACTGAGTTCCCTTTTAGCTAAATGTTCCTTGTATATGTATATATGTGTAAGGTTTTTATTGTGAAAGGTACAAATGGAAGTAGTGGATCTGTTACAGCTTTGTAAAGGTTGAAAGGGGCAGTTTGCCGTGTTGGTTTAGACTACAGAGCCTGTGTTGTTGTTTTTTAATCCCTATAAATAGGAACAATGTGACTGGTTGATGTCTTTACACATGAAGCTCAGAAAAATCTATTGCGTTTTGAAAAATATTACATCGCTTTCTTGCCGTGGCATTTTTGAGTTCTGTGTGAACTGTTTGAAAAAAAACTCTACTGATGTGCAAATCAATAGCACAAAAAAAAAACTGTGTGTAAAGGCTTCTGTTGTGTTGATGTGTGTTGTACTTTTACGCGAACTTGCCAGCAAATATATTCCCCCCTTGTGGAACAGTAAGGACAACCCTCAATCTTGAATCTACAATCAGTGTGCACAGAGAAAGAAAGAGTGACGTTTCCTCACGTCCACACACTGTATGTGCTACAACATGTGTTAGAAATCCAACATGTGTTTGAACGAGCGCTGCCGTGATAACAAGTACATCTTGTGTCATTCACTTGAGACGACTCTCATTTTAGCACTTGTGTCAGGGTGACTCAGCAGGTTTGGGAACGAGGGCACGAGAAGACAAAGCAAAGGAGGCAATACACTGCATGAGACTTGAATCAGACTGATCGACTTGATGGCGCCAGCTTTTCTCATTTTTTGCTTTTCTGTGTTTTATATAACTGTAAAGTGACTCTCTTTGGGGGTTTGGAGAGGTGGTCACACAAAATAAGCAACTTAAAAGTGTTGGCTTGGAATTCAGGAAGATTTTAACAGGTATTTTTCACCACTTTGTGACATTGTATTGACTGAAAGCGGCCCAAATCAGACTCATCTATAACAAGAGTTATATGAGTTTGGTCTCATGCATAACAGTTTAACACATGATAATCATCTGTCATATTGTATAAATGTGCCATAAAGTGACATGTATCTTATTCAGACATTATTTTGGCATCCAGAAATCAACAACTGGTATTTTGTTGCAGCAGACTACCCGTAAGAGACTGGGGAGAACTGAAGCAATCACGAGGGGGAACCTTTTTATTAAGAGGTGTAAATGAGTGCGAGCTGTGCAGTCACTTGCTGCTCTCTCACGGGGAGCAGGCGAGTCAGCAAACATGTACACAGAGAGCCTGCACCTGCTGGCAGGGGAGTGGCTATATTTAAAAACTTGTTAACCTCTGGCTGATGACACAGTTCCTGAGGGACAGTCATCAGCGGAGCACCTGAGTGGTACATAACAGGCATATGCATGATGACACCGTTAAAGCTCAGTACAGAATCACGTGGTCCAGATATTTAACTTTTCCAACACAGAATACTTCATATCAAGTAAGCATTTTTATGGTGGACACTTTAAGGGCTGCAACACACGTTTATTTTCACCAGTTATTTTATCTTTCAGGGCTTTAAATACTCCATGTATATGTACGGTGGTGCACCTTAAATTTTTAGCTGTGCTCATATTTCTCAGCTCTACATGAACCTGTGCACGTTACTTGGCACAGAAAATATGTTGTGCAGGACTGCCAACTCTCACGCCATGATACTTTTTACACACTCATGTAAATGTTCATTTTCTCAAGCAGGAAAAAACAAATTTATAACTGATAACGTGGCAAAGTGAAAAGAGAACACTGACAGCGGACAGACTAGACAGAGAAGCACCATGTAAAACCAGTCAAGCCAGGCACCACTTGGATTTTATGTGCCTCTATTCATGCTGTTGTGGTACCAATTACTTGGAGCGACTAAAAAGGATGCAGAAAGAGTCGCAATACAGCACAAAACAACTACTAATAAAGTATTAAATAAGGATTGTTGAATATGTGACATCAACAAAGAAGTCCTGATCTGATTAAAACTGTTTCCATATTAGGTTTGCTGGAAAGTGCAATGGACTTCTGTTCAAAATGATCAACATGTTCCTATGACAATTTACGATTTGAAGTAGTTTCACTGCACATTACTGTACAAGGAGAATTCAGTGCTACATTTTAGACACATCACTGCCTATCCTGCTGGAATTATGCCCCCAAAAGCAGGTATCTGAAGCCAAAACATGATTGTTTCCTGACTATAACCAAGTGTTTTTTGTGCCTAAACGTAACCACGTGTTTACCACAGAGATGTTAATATGAAGACATAGTAAATGTGAGATAACTACTACTGTCTCTTGTTTGGGTTTTATTTAAATTTGTCGATGCTGTGAATTGTCTACGATGTGAAAATTTAATGTCTTATCTTGCTTTTGCGTTTTGTGTGGACCCCAGGAAGAGTTGTTGTTACTGTGTTACAACTGATGGGGATCCTGAATAAACAAACAATTAATAAAGAATAAATAATGTTGAAATGTAAAGTTTCAACGTACGTTTTAACTGCTACAACTGCTGCTTACAAACAAAATGTATCTGTGGTTTGCAGAATATGAAAATACCAACATTTTTCTGGTTAACTTGGTTGCTTTAAGAGGTTTGCTGTAATTTTGGATGTAGTTCTGTTCAGACTGACCCTGACTATGACCATATCAAATCTTAAGTTATTTTAAACAACAGTTTTTCAGAAAATTAAAGAAAAAGTCAGCTCAAACTACAGAGCACACTGACGATGTCCCCATATTTTGACTGTCATTAAAAAGAAAATGTTGCAGTGGTCGATGTTTTATTTCTTTTGGTCAGATCCAGCCAAACTGTAGTGGAGGCGCAGAGAAAGAAGGTCATATATGCCAAATGATGCAGTAAAAAAACGCACGGTGCATGTAATTTTAGAAGCTACAAACACCGGTGCATGTACGCAAAAAAAGTATTTCTAACCCTGCCCATTATTCACTCTGGGGAGTCAATCTCCTTAATGTCAAATGTCACAAATCTGAGATAAAATGTTGACTGTAATTTTACAGAAGGTTTAAATTGCTATTTCTTTGAAACTAACAGTCCAAAAAACAAATTATTCAATTAAAAATTAAATGAAAGCCAAGAGAAGCAGTAAATCGTCACATTTTAGAAGCTATGACCGGACGCAAACTACTAATTTTTTATCATAATTGTTGCTGATTAATTTCTTGTCAATCGACTATTTATTTCAGCGCTAAACAACTTAAAAAGTTACGTTTTAAGAGCTTACTAACAAAGTTTACTACGTTTTTTTTATCACCACAACGTGTGGACAGCTGTTAAGTGGAAGTGCACTACAGAAAGATAATCAGATCCCAAAGACAAATGAGTGAACGAGAGCTAGACCAGCAGAACCTGGCAGAAGCTTTAAAAGCTAAATGCTAACCCACTTACCTCTCACCTTTCTGAGAGACAAAATTTCATGTGAGCGATGGAGCAACAGAGCAAGGTGCACACAGATTTAGAAAATGATTCAGTGTCAGTAGTGATGATTGTGAGGGGGAAAGACAGCGAGCACTGGGTGAACTTTGGAAGGCTGTTGAGGAGGCAGCGGGAAGGAGAGGGAAAAATCTGATTAGCCTCTTAGAAAGGGGGAAGGTACCGATGAAGAGCTGTGGACTGATTAAGCGTGTTGGTACGTAGAGCAGAGGTGACACAGAAGGGGAGAGCGCTAACAATCAAAAGTGACGGTGGTCAAAATCATGGGTGTAGCTCTATTAAGGATTTTAGGGCATGGGGAAGTTTAGCACAGAGGTGAATGAGTTTATGAGGATGGAGAAAGTGGTAATGAATGAGTTTGTTTGGGAGGTAAAAACTAAAGCAGACCTGCTTCCTCATCCTCCTCCTCCTCATCATCATCATCCTCAGAGCTGGATGACGAGGGAGCTGCGGCTGGGCCTGATGTGGTGGCAGAGACAGAGCTAGCTCCACTATTAGCAACATATCCATACTGCATGCCTGTTGGAAGGGGGGGAGAAAACTGTCAAAACTGGGTGATCGACAGCAGACAGGGCGACCGAGATCAGGCAGTAAACTTCATCCACGTGATGTGTGTGTATGTGTATGTGTGTGTGTGTGTGTGTGTGTGCTGAGGCAATGAACTAGCTTCTTCCATTCACTTATCTCTGGGAAATCTAAATAGGCCAAGATATTTTGAATTTTCTGGCAATGAGAGAGGGTGAACTTGTTTGGTAACGAGCTGTGTTGCTTAACATTTACTCTATATCCAAGTCTACATATGACACCAGTAACATTTCAGAGATAAACTGAGACGTTGGTTTAAAAAAAGAGAAAACAAAACAAAGACAAATAAAAAAGAAAAAGGTCCAACAGAGACATCTTACAACTTAATGCTGACGTTCACATGGATTCAGGCAGATGGTAGACGCCAAACCAGGCATCATTTTAGTGGACGACAGCAGGAAATTAAAATCAGTTGACGCTTTTCACGTTTTCACAAGATATTTTCATATCAAATTTCTCGTTCTCCGCAAGGGTCTTAGCCTCCGCCAGGGTTGTCCCTTATCACTGATCCTGTTTGTGACCTTCATGGACAGGATCTTGAGGTGCAGCTGGTTGGAGAAAGGGGTCCAGTTTGGGAACCTCAGAACCGTGCGTCTGCTTTTTGCAGATGATGTGGTTCTGTTGGCTTCATCACGCCGTGACCTCCAGCATGCACTGGGGCAGTTTGCAGATGAGTGTTAAGCAGTCAGGGATGAGAGTCAGCACCTCCAAATCTGAGGCTACAGTTCTCTGCTGGAAACTGGTTAATTGCCCCCTCTGGGTTGGGAGAGAGCTACTGCCTCAAGCGAGGGAGTTCAAGTATCTCGGGGTGTTCTTCACGTGTGAGGGTAGAATGAAGCGTGAGATGGATCGGCGGTTTGGTGCAGCATCTGCAGTGAAGAGGGAGCTGAACCGGAAGGTGAAGCTTTCTATTTACTGGTCCATCTACGTCCCAACCCTCACCTATGGTCATGAGCTCTGGGTAGCGACCGAAAGAATGAGGTCCTTGATACAAGTGGCCGAAATGAGTTTTCTCCATGGGGTGTCTGGGCTCAGCCTTAGAGATAGGGTAAGGAGCTCAGACATCTCGGAATAAAGCCACTGCTCCTTCGAGTTGAAAGGGGTCAGCTGAGGTGGTTCTAGGCACGTCCCACTGGTGTGAGGCCTTGGGACATGCTGGAGGGATTACGCATATCATCTGGCCTGGGAACGCCTTAGGGTCCCCCAGCAGGAGCTGGAAAGCGTTGCTGGGGAGAGGGATGTCTGGGGTGCTTTGCTTGGCCTGCTGCCCCCGCGACCCGGCCATGGATACGTGGATGAAAAAGGTTGGATGGAAGAAATTTTTCTTGTGAAGATATCTTGTAAAAACACGAAGAACATCTTGTTGTAACATGAAACTTTTCATTTTATTGCCTGATACTGATCAGTTTTTCTTTCCCTGGCGTGGCAGTTCTATGACTCCTAGTCCTCTGCGACACACACAGGCGATCTGGATCAATTACTTCACATCACTAGAAAAATAATGTAAAATAATAATCATTACATTATTTTATATATTTTATTCCATTCTTTGCAAACAATACACTATCACCATCACAACTTCTCATCATGCATGTTTCGTTTCTCAGTACTGCAATTTCATCTGACTGTTTTTTGTTTTGCCTGTGCCGTCCAGAAGGAGTTGTCCATCTGCCGTCTACCTGTTTCCATGTGAACTCAGCATCCCCTGACATGTAGAGACAGCTAGGTGTAAATTAGGCATCAAATATCTTGTGTGATTGGAGCACTTGCAGATGTGTTAATGCCCCTTAATACTCCCAGTCTGTGAACACCCAACGAGCTCAGCCAAATATTTTTTCCCCACTATCTTTCAGATTTTAATAACATTACAAAAACTGGCCACAATTATCCAAATCATTGCATTCAGTGTTACCACAGCTTTTATCCAACTAAAAACAAGCAGGTCAATTATTTCAACAATAATTATCCTCTTGAAATACTTGTTATAACAACGTGTGGCTTTAAATACGTGCCTGTAGAGAGGTGCGACCATTGTTTGTCCTGTCATTCTCTTACTAACACATTTTCAGTGGCCTGAGGCTAATATCACTGGGAGAGAGGAAACCAATTAAGGCACACAGCTAAGTGGCAACTGGGAGAATAAAACCTGGAGAAATTTAGTAATGGCAGAGATAATATAGTTATTTTACTGGTTTTTTTTTCATATTTAATTTTTATTCTTAGTACAGTTAATTTTCCAGAGTGAGTTTGCTTGTTTCAGTTTAATTTTTCTTGTTAAAAAATACTTAGTTTTTATTAGTTTCTGATTATAGTATGAGGGGTATTTGTCAGAAGTTCATAATAGGTATGATGATACAAACACAATGCTTTGTGACGGCAACTGATTCACAGTCACGTAGACATCACAGTCTCGATAAACACATGCACCAATGCCTCCTCGTGTATTTAAGTGTCTATAAATTTGTCCAAACCTACAAAGACAAAGTCAATTGTTTTTGCAACCTAAATTCTGATTAAACACAGGTGCAGCTGGTGCGAGACTCCTTTGGTGTTAACCTCCCGAGCTGACAGTGAAAAAATTCACGTCTCGCAAACAAAATAAACCAGCAGCTGGCTGCTGAATTCCAGACTGAAACCCTTACATTTGTATAAGTGCTCACACCTGCACATTTCAGTGTGTGTGTGTGCCTGGAAATGTAC
Organism: Epinephelus moara; assembly: GCF_006386435.1. NCBI lineage: Eukaryota > Metazoa > Chordata > Actinopteri > Perciformes > Serranidae > Epinephelus > Epinephelus moara. The sequence continues at coordinate 39,714,996 of NC_065509.1, forward strand.
CCACGTAATCTGCTGCACACACAAAGTGCAGCTGTGAACATGTAATCATATTCACACTCGCTGGCATTGTAAATATAGAGCGGGATTTCAAACTGTGCATCTAATCTTGAGCTCAGTGAAGAAATTGCACCAGAAAAGACAAAAACCAGGCACCAGAGCACGGCAAGCCCAAGAGCTGCCACTTCTCGTATAATAACTTCAAATGTTCAAACACTGAAGTAAAGCAGGTAAGGAAATAGGTTTTGCTTCAACACAAATTCCAGCCAAAATACAAATGAAAGAACACCTTCTGAAACTAATACATCGTGTGGTTTTTCTTCTGCAAGCAGTGAAACAAAAAACAGGAAACTGAATTTTTGGTCTCAACATTTAAACCAAATTCACAAAAGTGAACGCCCAGCTATTTAAATTACATTTAAAGTCTTCTTTTAAAACACCTACAATGCAGATTATGCCAGAAGTCAACTTCCAACTGTGCACATACAGAAACATACACAGATGAAGCCCATTGCTGACATTCCTTGGTTAGAACGTTCCAACAACCTCATTTTACAAGCTGTCGTTCATCAGTACCAGCAGCAATGAAAAGCAGTAACTATGCTGATTAATCTTTTTGTGTATGTGTTGTAAACTAAGATACAACACGCTCACTTATGATTAAACCTTTAAAACAAGGACAGCACTCCATTTTGAATTTTTAATATTGCCACACAAACATTTCAGGCAAGATGCCCTTCTTCATGGTGTATTCTGGCAATGTGTATGTGTTTTGTCAGAGTGTTAAAATTTATTTAAAATATAGTTATTACCTTGGTGGCGGCCCGGTGAGGAATGGACTGAAGTGGAGGGGGTTCCTGAGGGCGGTCGGTCTGCGTCTGCGCCACCACTGCTGTGTACGACCCCGCTGTAGGAGTCATAGCTCAGAGAAGCCTGATGGCTTTGGTCATAGTGTTGGTGGACTGCAGTTTGGGAGGCAAGAAAGAAGAGCAAAAAAACACAAATTAAAAAAGGCAGGACATTTCAATCGGGAGAATGGAGGTCTGCGTAACCACAGATCTAATTCCTGGATAAAAACAGACGCTAGAAGAAATACAAACAGAAGAACTACACACAGTGTTAACAGTTGGAAGAGCTGTCAATCAAATATCCATTAAAATTTGACTTTGCTGCTGGCAGTCTTCTCAACTCCACAGCGAACTTTCTAGGACTGCTGAATGGTTGTTTTTGAAGTGAGAAGAAAGGACAGGAGCACACTGATCAATTTACAGCCTTTAATAGTACAAACAGACTAATGTTTCAGCACTACTGTATCTTCATCAGTCAACGAGAAGTTATTTGTGACTTTACATGTGTACCAGTACGAATGATTTATCATGCTTATATCAGCTGATACAAACATGGATTTTTGTAGGAGTCTTAGCACAAACGCAGGTGCAAAACAGGTCACAATTTAGAGCAATGCCTACTCAAGCTACGAGACAAGGAGAAAAAATAAAAAGACTACAACACTGTTGTCCCGTAGTTAAGCAAATGTTGGCAGCAAAGTATTTGACTGACACAAATCTTGCTTTTTAAACCTGATACTGACAAAAACAGCTTGAATGCACACCTCTGAACACTAAAGTTGATCAGCCCCTGCGTAAATCAGCCATTCACACATACCTGTGCTTCCTTGACCATTGACTGTTGGTGCCAGCTGACTGGGAGGAGCCACACTGTACCCAGGCTGCACTGCTGTTGTGGAGGCCGGCCGAGAGGTGCTGTACTGATGTAGGGGTGCACCCATCTGGGTGGGCATGCCTCCATGCGTGGAGGTGCTCTGGGAGGAACTCAGGGTGCCATACTGGCTACTTCCTGGTGCAGAAGGGTAGGAAACAATTGGATAGACAGGAGCTCCAGGGGCACCAGCTGGTGCAGCAACCAAACTGGGCTGCTGCTGTTGAGAGTGCTGTGCCGGGGGAGTGTGGTATGACTGCTGTCCATAGTAAGATCCTGGAGGGGCATATGACGGATGCTGCTGCTGCTGGAATGGCTGTTGGTTGTAGTGGGCATTTGATGGTGGTGGTGCTGAAGAGGGGAGGGTGGCATATGGCTGAGACGGAGGAGCAGAGCTTAAGGGAGCACAGTATGGGGAGGGTGCTACATGATGCTGAGAGAGGTGGTGGTGGTGCTGCTGCTGCTGATGGTTGCCCTGGTAGTAGTTAGCACTGTGGGCACTGTTCGTAATGGGTGCTTTGTTGGGAGCAGGAGTGCAGTGGGCAGGGATGGTGGGGTAGCTCTGTTGTTGAGGTGGGGCTCCATAGCAGCCTGTAGGTGGATGCATGGATTGGTATGTCTGTGCTGGACCTGAGGAGAAGGACGGAATGGTCAGGTGCATGTACAATTAGCTTGGTATAAAACATTCATTCTACCTCCACCACAGCTCACAAATAAATCAGAGGTTATCAGCAGTTGCAAACAACAGGCTTCATCAGCAGCTGATACTTGAGCAGTGAGAGTTAATACCCGGTTAGCTCTGTGCTGATTACACATCCCTCACAGCACAGCAACAGCCATCAATTAAAACTAATTTAATGTGCTGTAAATTTACTCGACTTATTATTTATTTAAGCTTCAATATAAAGCTGGCTTCGTGAAATGAAATGCGCCATCTGTCACACAACTTTTATATTGCTAACATGTATAATAGCATCGTTGAACGCTAGCTTAAAAGCTAACGTTAGCCGCTAGCTATCTCGGTAGGGTTTCAATGCTTAGGTTAGCTCTTAAGCTAGCTAATGTTAGCAAGTGGCTAGCTTAGCTGAAACCGTCAGTTTTTGCCGAAATTACACGTCGCTTTAATTTATATTTAATGTTACTGTTCAGTTAACACCAGAGGACAGTTGTACAAAAATAATATATATATATATATATCATTGCTCAACAAACTGATATCCCAGAGGGTTAGCATGCTAACGCTAGCGAGCTGGCTAATCGCATCATCCGGCCTGCGTTACCGTTCTGGTAGGGGGGCGCAGCTCCTCCGTTCGGCGTTGAGTTCTGGCTGTAGCTGACGGAGCTGTTCAGGTTTGTGAAACCCGGCGCAGACATGGCTCTCCCGTCCTCGATCCCACAGATACACGGGTGGGTTAAATACACATGAGCGGCGCTGTCCCAAAGCCTGGTGTCACCCCCGGAGAATGCGGCAGAGAGGTCGCTGCTGGTCGGTGAAGACCCGGGCAGCCTGGTGGGTCCGCTCGGGCTGAGAGCTGAAGCTTCCAGTGAGGATGCTGAGGAGCTGAGCCTGACTGCTGCCTGCGGTCCATCACTCCCTCTGCTGGAAGTTCTGTGCAAATATGTGTATTCATTTTTGTATAATTTCATTGAAAACACTTTGCTATAGTTATTTATGTATATTACTGTATATCTAATCCAATTTATTTGCACAAGGGGTACTTAACTTGCTTTGCTTGGGGGCCACTTTTGCAACATGACAGGAGGCCAGGGGCCAGCTGCAGGTGCATAGTCCAGGTGTATGCAGGGGGTGCTTAGCCCAGACCTCTGCTGGGGCTCCAGAGGATCCTCCCATGGCACTATCTTTGATAAACAAGCTCTATGTTGATGCTTTTTATGAACACTGGCACCTTCTTCAATATTAAAAGTACAAAAAGTGCATTTATTGTCCTTGTGAATTAAAAATGACGACACATTTTATGTAAAAGAAAAGTGGGAAACTGAGGGAAACAGCAATATCAAAAGGTGGAGTGGGAAATCTTAGATGACAAATCGACCAACTCATTGTCTTGGACAGAGTTTAACTGTAACCTGCCATACTGTGATGCATTCAATGGGCAATTCAATGTAAAACGCCCAAACTAGATACTCCAAGAAGTGTTGTGATGCACTGTGATACTGCCAAAATCCTAAGATATGTCGTGATACAGTTGTTCACATTAACCCCTGGTGCCCTGCTACACTTGGACCTTTCTTTTGATTACGATTATTTACTTATTTATTTATTCATCTAGTTCTGTTTTTGTTTGTTAGTTTAAAGGATAGTGGTTGTTTATTCGTCTGCATGTTTGTTTGTTCTTCCGTCTATTTATTTGTCCACATCGCTTTGTACCTGATGATTTCTTTTTTTGAATTTAAATAAAAAGAAAATTACAAAAGAATTAGAAAATGGCTGGGAGCCACCTGGCACCCTATCACTGGCCAGCTTTGGCCTACGGGCGGTAAATTGAGTGTCACTGATTTATACTATAGATGAGACAAGTCACAACCTATGCCTTTTATTTCTGCTTATGTGTGTTTTGTAATTTGTACAAAGCATAGATTGCATAAGGCCTTAGGTACTGTAAAGTGTACCTTGTTTATAGTTTAAGTCTTATTTGTTTCATTTATTTCAATGTAAACCAGTGGTTCCCAACTGGTCCAGTCACAGGGTCCAGATTTCGAGTCATTAGTTTGAGGTCCACACAGTTTAATACATTCAGCGCCATACTTGCCTTTGGCCGTGTCGTTGAGCTAGTTTGCTGTCTCTGTTCAGTAACTGTCTGTAAGTCACTCACTCCACAGAAGAAAACCGCACTTCAAAGTAAAAGCTCTGTGCTGGAAATTTACTGTACATAAAAATAAAGTGTGTGTGTGGTTTTTTTTAGAAACTTGACACGATTGTGAGTAATGTGTGGTCCACTCTGAATGGACCCACGACCCAAGTCCTAGAAATTATCAGCACTACTACAACTGCTGTCTCTTTGCTACCAGCTATTTTATATTAACAACTGAAAAGTCATGTGTGATATTTATATGAATCAAAAGTAAATTGATTCAACTGTATGTTTATTTTATAAAGACTCAGGGATTAAAATCCTTCTTGCTGAGAACTGATGAAATTAAGATTTCACTCTACACCTGATTACTGCTGTAGCAGTTTTTTGCATGGTTTCATATTGACAGGAAATGACTCATACGCTGAGATGTGTCATGCAGAGTAAGGCACAAAATAATGGCTGTAAGTTCTGCATATTTTTATCGACACTTTTTATGCAGCATGACGAAAATTACTTAGATTTTAAACTGTGTGTGAAACCATAACATTTAAAAACATGTAATTAACATAAATAATTGTCAAACCACTGATAGGGGGAAAAAAAAGATAAATCCCTTTTGTACAAAAACACGAGGCATTCCAGTTTCACAAGTCATGTTTTAAAACTTACAGATTCCTCATATGTATTCTGACATTTTCTCAATAAAATATGAACAGTTTTATCGTCTAATATCAAATTCACAGATCAATAAAACTCCTTACATAAAGTAATCTGACTTAATTCCCAAAAAAAAATCACAACTTTAAAATATACCAGGCACCTTCCACTTGTTGTACAGTAGTTGCACAATCTGGTTAATGTCCCCTGCAGTCGTAACCTCTGTATCGCTACACATCCTGAGGGATTCTGGGACGTCCATCAGTGCACTCACACTCCTCTTTGTGATGCGGGAGAACAGCGGGGGACTCCTTGCTCTGAGTCTGTCCTTTGGTTTGGCAGGTGGGGCAGCAGGCGGTGTGTCCGCCCTGCCGGCAGTCAGGACAGGACAGAACCAGCTGACAGCAGAAGTTGGTGGAACAGAGTTTGTACTGGTCCCAGGGACTGCCGCAGTACCTGCAGTCTGAACGAGGACACAGAACGACTCAAGTGTGACATAACTTTAAATACATCAGACAACGACTAAGTGTTAGTGTGCAGTAATGTTTTATGATACTGTTAACAACTGCACACACTAACCTGAGATGATGTCACTGTTGGAGGAGATGGTGTAGCGTTCATCAAACACAAAAAGCTTCCCTCGATAGAAACCCTCTGGGAACTGCTCCAGATACTTGTGGATTCCACCTTTCAGCTGGTAAACTTCCTTACACACATCCTGCAGGTAAACATGTAAACAAAAAAGGCACTGTAGGTTGCAAATGTTGCAAGCAACGTGTCAATGTGGGGCTGAGTATCTCAACTACAGCTCAAAAGTTATGTCATGTTTTCTTCAACAGCTGGTCTGAGGACACAAGCAGACAATGGCTCAACAGCTCCCCCTGGTGGAAAACCAGCAGCCTACAAAATGTGAGTCACTGCACAACCAGCCGGTCCCATGAGGTGCTTCACATTTAGAAAGATTTATCTTACTTTGGAGCGGAGGTATGCAGAGCCGCGCTCACAGCGGATCCCTCCTGTGCAGTACATCAAGACCTTCTTGTCTCTGAACAGTTCGAGGTTCTGGTCGACGTAGTCCGGGAAGTAGCTGAACTTGCGGATGCTTGGGGCCAGACACTGAGTAAACTGCCCCTGGAGGGAATAAAACAATCATGATTCAGAATGACAGCCAAACACTGCAGCCGAGCTTTGTCTTGTTTGATTATGAGAATGTTTTCCTGCCATTCTTACAGGGATTTCAAGCATCTATTTCAGCAGAACACTGAATATCATTGTAAATCAGCATCTCATCATGGTTGGACTTAAATTTACCCTTGTCAAATTGTTGTCCCTTGTCAAAGGAGAATTTCTGTCACTGTTGGGACAGAAAATAAAGTTCATCTATTCTATTCTACATTCATTTTTTCAAGACAATCCATGTACACTGGGGTCCTGGGTGAGTCGGTATGGAATGACCCATAAAAGATCAAATTTAACATCCATACAGCCTGTAGAATCTGTAGAATACTTACAATCTTACTCTCATAAAAGTTGCGGCAGTCCAGGAGGATGGTGTCAGTGCACAAGTCCCCTTTAGCCAACAGAGCCTCAACTTCTTTATGAAACTCCTCCGGCTCCAAATGAACTCCTGAGAGGTGACACAGATTTAGAACTAACATGACAACCACAAAATGTTACAAAGCAGAACTTCTTACAGAAAGTATCAACATAAAAACACCCGAACAATACGTATATAAAGAATACAACAAAGTAAAAATAATAAAGTTAAAGGCATTAGTATCACTGGTAATGGTGGCATGATTTTTTGCACTATTGCAACAGTATTAATGTTTACACAAACTGTACCTGCCAGCTGGTAGGAAACAACGTCAGGATCCATTCCCATTGGGACGATTTCTTTATAGACGCCGACCCTCAGGTCTTTAAAACACGCTGCACCACCATCACTTGTCTGAACACACACAGACAGGGACAAACACACCAGTAACTACAAAGAACTATTATTAATATGATTTACCTATCCACCCATTTTCAACTGGGGGGAGGTCATACAACACCGCATAAAAAAAACCCCCCTAAACTATCCCTTCAAAGCTCAGCTGTGGCCAATCAGTGCGATACAAAACTGAGATCATATTCATGCAGAAACATTATGTAGTATATATCTCTTAAACAAAAGGCATATCTTTAAATTCTATCACCCGACATGAGTTTTTCATCGGAGTCGGACCTTAAAATCCTCCTTCTCCATCTTGAAGAGAGGGTGTGAACACATAGCGTCGATGTAAATGTCAGTGGCCGTGTTGGTGCCACCAACTGTCCCATTGATGCCTTCAGTCGCCACCCTCACCTGAAAAAGATGATCATGATATATTTAAAGAAGATGGCTGAATTGAATCAAATGTTTATTCTTTTTTTGCAGTAACAGAAACATGTTTCAAGGTCTCAACATTCTTCAGTCTCTCAGCTGGAGGCAGGATAAGAGAATTTATTCACCTTGCCAGTTAAGTGGAGCTTCTCACACAAAGCTTTCTGCCAGGCACAGATGACATGTGGATCCTTCACCTGACAGTAGTGATAATAGAGCAGAACCTTGCCTGGACCCCTGAAGAGAATTACAGTGAGAGAAATCAGTAACGATTTAAAATGTAGAAGGACAAGTACAGCATGATAACTAAACCCAGGCAGGAGAATCAAAATTTGACCAGTACTTCTGAAGCCGCTCCTCAGAGATGTGACTAGTGTCAGGTATCCACGCAGAAATGTCCACCGGCTCGGTCTCGCGCTCGTCCGGCTGCTGTGTTTCAGGTTCCTCTTCCAACTGGATTAACAAACGCTCATATGTGGCCTGTGTGAGCTGCTGTATTTCAGTATCATGAGTCCTGGCCACGTGTTTGTGGATGGCAGAGTGTTCACTGAAAGTCTGTCTGCAGCAGCACCAAGATGAGCTTCCTTCCTCCTGACTGCTGTCCCTCTTGGACGCAACAAAGGCAGCAAATGACTGAAGAGAAAGAAAAGCAGGATGTGCTTTCAATGTGGCAATGTCAAATCTGTTTTTAAAATATTAACTATACTATCAAATGTGTTTAACAGTGGAAACAGCAGACTTTACCATAGTTCCCAACCTGTTTTGTTTGTGGCCCCTAACAAAGAGCGATGTCTACTTATTAAAGGTTTCACGTCTATGAGTTCAGAGCAGTTCAATCAAAAAGTGATGTTAACCTTTAATATTCTTCATAGAAATAGGAGATAATTTAGGAGATGAGACTAGATAGTAACTTGCAGAGAAAAAATGAACAGAATTTTCAGTGACATAATTTATTTTTCTTGTTTATTATTCCAGTTATCATCTTAGAACCCCTTAGATTCATCTTGTGACCCCACTGGTGAGTCCTGACTTCCAGGTTGGAAACCACAGAGCTGAGATATAAACTAACAGGCTCCAGTATAGGTCATTAGGTTTTCTAATGCAGCACGACCCATGCTGAATTTCTGACAACAAAGTAGTGATATCTGAGTTTTTTTAAATCTGATAATAAAGCCACAATTTTTTTTTTTTTTACATAAACCAAAAAATCATTGCTGATACCTTAAAGTTTACTTTTAAGGACTTGCAACCAAGCTACATATTGAACAAGGAATTTTACAGTTCAAAACTGCTCTTTGTTATCTTCATTTTCTCCCTGTCTGCATTGTTTCCCTTCTTATGGATTATTTCATCTTTGTATTATTATCATCATTATTACGGGGCGGCTGTGGCTCACAGGGAGAGTGAGTTGTCCACCAATCGGAAGGTTGGTGGTTAACGCGTTGAAGCATCCTTGGGCTAGATACTGAACCCCAAATTGCTCCCAGTGGCTGTTCCATTGGCGTGTGAGTGCGAGCGAATGGTTACTGCGTAGCAGGTGGCATCTTGTATGGTAGCCTCGGCCGCCAGTGTGTGAATGAGTGAATGTGACATGTAGTGTTAAAGCGCTTGAGTAGTCAGAAGACTGGAAAAGTGCTATACAAGTGCAGTCCATTTACCATTTTGTTTTGTTGTTGATGTTCTTTGTAAAGCGCCTTTGAGTATCCACAAAAGTGCAATATAAAACCCAATGTAGTATTATTATTATTATTATTATAAACAGCTGAGAGACTGCAGGGAAAACAGAATATTTTCACATCTAACTCTATGAATGAAGGGGTTATTTTGACCAAACCAGAGGTGGGAATTGTTGGAACATTGGACTAACTAACTGGGTGACTAACAAGACTAACCAAGATAATTTTGCTGAGTTTAATTGTGTTTCTCTTGAGTGTAAATAAAATGTGTTTTGCCAGGAGTAAACAAGGCAGTAGTCTTAGTTCAGTGACAGAGAGAAACTCAAATTCAGAAGGTGTATGATTGTATTAACCCAGGGGTAGGCAACCTGCTGCTCTGGAGCCATATGTGGCTCTTCAACCCCTCTCCAGTGGCTTGCTGTGGCTTTGACAAAAAAAAATACCACATGAAATGAAATTACATATACACACATATATATATATATATATATATTTTAATTTAATTTAATTTTTTTTTTTTTAATTTTATATACTTTATTAATCCCCGAGGGGAAATTCAATTTTACACTCTGTTGTCAATTACACACAGGTCCGAACACACACATGCACAAACTGGACCTATACATGCACTAAATGGAGAGAT